>NC_140227.1:1908904-1971404 GCF_951802725.1 Rutilus rutilus
GCTGGAAAAGTGGGCAGAGCCCAGCGGAGATAGAGGGGAGGAGCCGAGGGCGGGGCTGAGCGGGGGGGGGGCGTGCACCTGAGACCCGCAGTGACGGATTGATTGACAGCTGCTGTCAGACTCTAAAATGGAGAGTGACTCACAGGGTCGCAAGACGACGTAAAGTACATTCATCTGATGAGTTTTATCGAGTTGATGTCAGTAGCGCGCGCTCTCTGTAGGCATATTCATATTTTGCAGCTATGTGAAAAAATCCAGCAAAATGCGCTGGCGCCACTGATCTATATAGAATGACTGGATAGCTCATGACGTCATGAACAGTGAAGCCACCGCGCCGCCATATTGGTATTCCCTAGTGAGCTCATGCGTTCTATTGAATCAATAGGAAATTTTATGATTTGACTGAAAAAACATTGCCTAACGAGACACCGTTTTAAAATCTAAAGTCTCCCTGCACATTTTTACAACGCAAACACCCTTAGCATTTAAATGGGTATTTGTTTAAAGTCGAATATTTTTCCAGCTTATTAAAAAACGGCAATTTCTTTGCAAAAGGAATTAAAAGCTGTACGAGAACACTAGTCGGCCTTCACTGAAAAGCTATCTTCACAGGTAAGAAAAACAGTTTGATACTATTAATTAAATAGTGAATGCTAAAGACCTATATTTTTTTGAATTGGTGAATATTCATGATGTGAATATTGTTTCGTAGCCACGTCCGAATTAATAATAGCCCACCTCAGCACAATACTAATTTGTTCCCTCGTTTTATTATATTGTGGCCACGTTGTAATTCGTTAAATCAAAATGAGGGAGGGAATTAGTTAAACGTGTCCACGATTTATTAAAACGAGGGAACAAGTCGTCGTAACAACGAATTATTTAGATCAGTGGACAGAGCGCATACAAGCAGAAAGAGCCCCGGCCGCGCGCGCGCACTCTCAGAGCCTTCAAACAACACAAGCGCTGTATTGCTCTCTCTCCCTCGCGCATATCAACATCAATTCACACAATATTAAAAGGTCGGAAGACCGATTGTGTTTTATAGATTAGTAGTTTGTTCATATAAAGTGTTTGATTAGCAAGTTACATGTTCAGGAATTGCTTAATACAAATTGTATGGGTTAATGTAACGGTAAACGGACTCTGCACGAAGCTCTTTTGAAGCTGTCAAATGGTGTCGCTATTGGACACTTAATTGTGATTATTGCTGCTCTGAGGTTTCTTATAGGCTACTGTTGACTGTTTTATCGTTGATTTTTGAAGATGCAGCAGCTCTTGCCTCGGAGAAAACAACACGGGCATAGCGACAATATTGCATATAAATTACTACTTATAGGGCTTGAATTACAACCTGTGGGCACTTGTTATACATCCCTTTGTGAACGTCGTCTTACACTTGTATGCTGCACATCGGGTCATCTTAAAAGTGCCGTCGGAGCTACCAATCTCTGTATAACGGGCGTTGGATCCCTCTGCTGGTAGGGAATCGTAAGATGGCCGCTCGAACACTTCCGGTGGCTTCACTGCCTAGTGGCAGTTTAGAACGTCATGAGCTATCCAGTCATTATATAGATCAGTGGCTGGCGCGTTTGTCGACCCCAGAGGATTAACTTTAGCCTAACCATAAATTGTGATTAACCCTTAATCGCTGTTAAAAAAGGATAACACTTAAGGTGTTTGGGGTCATTTTCAAACCATCACGGCTCGCATCTGAAGTGTCTCAGCTGAAGGAAATAATCCATTATTTATCGGCTTATGGATTGATCGGCTTATTGGGCAGATAACAATAACAAAAATTAACATATAAAAAGGGGACAATATAGTTATTTACAAATGACTATGTTCTATTAATAGCTAACTATATTAACATGTTGATGGTTTTAAAAGAGATACTTTGAAGATTGTTTAAGCTTTTTGAAAATACAATGAAAGTTAATGGGGTCCAAAACAGTCCCATTCATTTAGAACTCAATGACTTGAAAAGAATGTGGGTGAAAAATACTAAATGTTTGGTCAACATTAACTTTTAAAATATTTCTGATCACTCACATCAAGACGCCGCTGCGGTGGTGGAGTCCAAGCAGGAGGAGCAGCGTTTGGCACTGCGTCGCTTTTCAGCGCGAGCTGTGTGGAGGAGAAGCCCATCTCCACCTCTATTGCGTTGGAGAAGCAATCCCGCGGTAAATGCAGGTTGCACACTTGAGCTCTAGGCGGAAACTCACGGCCTTCCAGGCCGAGTGCATGCAACCACTGGCGCCTAATTTCCAAGTCTGAAAGCTATGCAGTCCAGCAGTGCTGTTGCAACCAGTAACACTACACCTACGTCCCATCCTGACCACTGTACTAAATACAGATAAATCTACGCTCACTTGAAGCTACCCTAACTGATGCAATGCGTGGTAGCTCGTACCAGAGGCGTGGTGAGCTGGAACCTGCTTACGTCTCGCAGTACTGCAAACATCCAATAGGCAAACACCGTTCAACCTGAAGAGGGCAGCACTCAGACGATTTTACACCATATATTGTAGAATTAAAACACTTTATACCCAAATGTCAAAAAAGTTAATCGAATCAATGAACAGCACTAATAAAACCCCATTCTTACAGATCATTAACTAAAAAAAGTTGGTTTAGGATTTAGTTACCCTTTAATTATTGCCCTGATGGTCAAAATGGGGATTTTCAATTCTTTAGCTATTTTCTTACAGCCACTTTCTATTTTGTGATGCTCAACAATCTTTTGATGCACATCAGAACTTTGGTTTTACTCATTGTGATGGATGATTAAGGGAATTTTGCCTTTGTGTTTCCTCATATTTAAACTCCTGTGAAACAAGAAGTCATAGCTAAACAGTTTCATGTTCCTAGTCACCCTGGTGTGCTAAATAAAGGTAAATATTAATGGGAATATACTTAAGAGATATTTTACTCGTGATTTCCTCCCCACTTTCAGTTCTTTTACTTCAATGAAAGGTTAGATTTTTGCACATTTTTTGAATGAAAGATCAATGCATAAACAATGCAGATTTATTTTTTACAGCCATTTTTGATCATATTTACCAGGGGTGCCATTCATTCTGACCACAACTGTATTGGTAGCAAATGCATATTTCTTTATTGAATATATCATGCCTTGTTGAGTATTTTTAAACTTGCACTTTCCCTGGTTCCTCATCGAATGTGAACCGCAGCCTGTTTCATTCACTTAAACACATACGCAGTTAACATGATCTGTGCAAGTTATAAAACGTCTTATTTTAAAAACCCTGTGTCGTCACAACTACTTTATGAATGTGTTTATTCAGCATTGCTTAATGACCTCTAATGTTGACCTTTCTAGTGCTCGTTTTGTCTAACCCTGTCTGTCGATGAGTTCGTTCATTAGTCGTGATTTCTGTGATCTTTCAGACCGCTCTTCTGTGGAGATTCAGAGGTGGATCAGCTGGGGAAGATTTTTGCGTGAGTAATGACACACACTTGTGTTAGAGAGACGCTGAACACACAACACGTGATTAATAACGAGTCGTGTTGATTGACAGGGTGATCGGCCTGCCGTCTGAAGAGGAGTGGCCGAATGATGTCACTCTGTCCCGTCAGAACTTCAGCCCTCAAAACCCTCAGCCAATCACAGACTGTGTTCCCGAGATCAGCGAGAAGGGGGCGGAGCTCTTATTGGTACGTTTACAGTCAATGTCACTTCACATACAGCTAGTTTTACCATAGTAAAAACAGAAAACGAAGTAAATTAGCTTTTTTTTTTTTTAAGAGGTGAAGAAATGATCATATATACAGTACCGGTCAAAAGACACAATTAAGATTTAAGTCTCTTACGCTCATCAAGCCTGCCTTTATTTGATAAAAAAGAAACTGTAATATTTTGAAATATTATTATAATAAAATAAAATTAAAATCTAATGTGCTGCTTAATATTTTTTTATAACCTGTGATACTTTTTTCATGATTATTTGATGAATAAAAAGTAAAAAAAGAACAGCATTTATTTAAAATAGAAATCCTTTGTAACATTAAACACTACCGTTCAAGTTTGGGGTCAGTCTTTTTTTCTTTCTTTTTTTATTGAAAGAAATTAATACTTTTATTCAGCAAGGATGTGTTAAATTGATAAAAAAGTGATAGTAAAGACTTTTAATATTAAGCATAAAAAAATATTAAGCAGCACAAATGTTTCCAACATTGATAAAACGAGGCATCAAATCATCATATTAGAGTGATTTCTGAAGGATCATGTGACACTGAAGACTGGAGTAATGGATTTGATCACAGGAATAAATTATATTTTAAAGTATATTAAAACAGAAAACCATTATTTTAAAAATATTTCACAATATTAGTTTTTTTTTTTTTTTTATAAGAAAAATGCAGGCTTGATGAGCATAAGAGACTTCTTTCAAAAACATAAAAAATATTAAAATGTGTCCAAACTGTACACACACACACACACACACACACATTAAAAAAAAAACTTCATGCTGAAATAAAAAAAATCTATATTTAAAAATGCACTTATTTTATTCCAGCTGGTTGCAAGACATCATTTATCATTTTCATTGAGATTAACTGGAAGTACTAAAATACATAAAACTGTAATAAATATGTCTATAGTTATGCTTTTTTTTATTTCAATTTTAGTTTGATTTATTTCCAGTTAATAATTTGAGTGCTTCAACTTAACCCTTTAACTAGACAAAAAAATCACTATACAAACTTAAATGGTTGTAATTCAAGAATGCTTTGGAATATAGACATATGGTTGGTCTTGTTTTTAAGAAGACATTTGCCAGATTATTGTAGACGTGAAATAAATAATGAAAGTGAAAGTTTGAGTTTATGAAAATGTACAATGTAAAAGTATAATTATTCATATTTTATATAAGATATATATATTACAAAATATATTTTACTCTAAAACTGCTAGAAAATTAAAGCCAAAAATCTAAACAAGTTGTGTTCCAAATTTTAGGTTGATATCTCAAAAAATGAGCTTTCAGTAAGATTTTATTTGGGCGCAGTACCAAACTTTTTCACTAGATGGACAGCCAGCTTCCTTACTGACCATATAAGGGCGCCTCCATTTTCATATTATGTTTTGAGTCATCTGAACCATGTATTTCCATAATTTCATACAATTTATGAAGTATACATCCTATTCAGAAATAGTATGGGTGTTTTGGCAGTATTTGATTTGAACCTCTAATAAACATAAAAAGAGCACACATGCGCGTTATAGCTCGCTGCCGCGTCACAAATCGAGAATCCATAATATTTTTCTTTATATTCAAAACATTTTCAGACCTTTTTTTCTCATAAAATTGAATCGGTGTTATCTTTTGAACTCCTGGCATGAAAACAAACTGAGGTTTCTACCAATCTTTCATGATTTTTCATGTTTATTTCTATTTCAAAATAAAGGCCTAAACGCACCTAATGAATATGAAATATTCTTGTTGCAAATTGATAAATTACTGCCCCTCTGTAATTTATTTTAAAAAACAGCCACCAAATATGAAAACTAGATTGTAAGCTTTCAAATGATATATAGTTTGTCAATATTACTTTAGGTTTTTACTAAGATATTATTGTTCTAAAAATATATGGGCAACTTGTGGGACGGTGAACCTATTTCAGTTTATAAGGCAACATTTCTAATTTTCATTTAATTTCTCCACTAATAGTTACTACTTTGTTTTATATCAGCTTTATTTGAATGAACAGAAATGTTTCTAATAGTTGTGTTTGAGGATAATAACCCTGATGATAACTGACTGATCACGAGTGAAGCTGAAGCGGCTCTGATCTGAACGTTTGAGTGTTCTTAACAGCTCAGATCATCTTGTGACCTTTGACCTCCTCAGGAAATGCTGACGTTCGACCCGCTGAAGCGAATCTCTGCGCTGAACGCTTTGGACCATCCGTTCTTCACAGAATGAGTGCTTCATTCCCATAATGCACTGCAGCCTGGGACCAGCAAGAGTGCTTCTCTACCACAAACTGAATATTCAACCGTAGCCGTGTGTGTGTGTGTGTGTGTGACTGTAGTGAGCGGCTTCAGTGCCTGTGGCGTCTCGTACGTGATGATGATGAGGAAGATTTGAGCATTTGTTGGCCTGTGATGAACGAGTGTCATATTTCTCTTCCTTCTCAGTGTGAAACATTATCATTAGCAGGTGTAATGGTGCTTTCCACTCTTATCCCTCATCCAGCGTCTGATTCCTCTGAGAAACGAATGAACCGGCCCCTAAAACTCACTGATCTGTAACCCAGGAACTGCTAACATCAGTGATCGGGGTCGGGATCGTGTCTCACGCCAAACCAAACGCCCAGAAGCTGTCCACACCGATTTCTATTCATTCCCTTCCAACTGAAATAAAATGCTTTCATTTATAAATATGTGTGTTTTTTTTATATTAATTATTCTTCATGCTCTAAAATCAGATCTAGTGATGACAGAGCTTTCAAATTAAATTAACTTTGTTCACGCCATGTTGAAATTACCATAATTATGAGATTTCAACTTGTAAACAGCTGGGTTTGTCATCATCAAGTGTTGTCGTCTCGAAGTTACGGTAAACATCACGGCATAAACGCAACGAAAAAAATAAAATAATTTTAATTAACAAAAAAGAAGTGTTACAAATACTACAGTATACAAGAAAATACAACCAATGTAAGTCAGAGTTGCACACTAGTAGAGTACACTACATGCAGATCTACATGAAGACATTGTAACATTTGTACATTTTCAAGGTTTTTACTGCTTTTTGCTTCATTGACAATCGAATTGAGTCGAAATACATTTTACAGGAAAATTTACATTTGTGGACATGGAATTTTGCCATTAAAAAATGTAAATGTATCATATAAACCTGTGCTTTCTACAGTTCTCCAAAAGCCCCGTCATATAATGCTCTTAGTGCTATTACAATGTTCAGTGTAAAATAATACAAATATTCACTCAACAACATTATTTGAATCATATTAAGTGACCGATATTGTTTTGGCATTTTTTTTAAATGTTTAAATCACGAGCAGCAGAAAAAGGTTTTACAGTAGAAAAAAAAACATTTATAAAGTTCCGGAGTTTTTTAACAGCAGGAGAAGAAATGAGTTCAGATCGGGGGAGAAACACGACTGGAAATGTAAGTATCAGTAGCGGATTCAAGTCTTTTACATCTTTAAGTATTAGCGCTAGTTTATGATAAACATTTTGTAAGCTTTATATCCTTATCGCTGAACACAAACACATCAGACACACTTGTGTCAGAATTGTAATGTTGTAGGCTAATGCTCTAATGATGAGTGACAGACTTTAGTAAACACGACAAATGCATAGAATGTCATCTTTAAAATGTACTTATTGTAGTATTTATTGCGTCCGAGTGTTGTTTTAGAATATTACAAGTTATGTAGGAATTCCAGGGAGGGGATAAAAGTCAATTCTCAGAACGAACAAATGAATAACTGCACAAACCGTGTTTTTGTTGTAAGCATTAATGTAACGTTACCGTCGTTCGTTGTGGCCGCTGAGACTCGGTTTCAGAGATTCACAGAAGTCGTTGAAGTGTAGATAAACCCCAGATAGAGCCTAATATGATTATTAAACTTTAAAAGGCGATTATTTAATTAAATAAATAACAATGAACGAGTGAATGAGACGCGCTGAATGAAGACGCACTTTCTCTCTCTGACAGCAGATGGCGCTGTTTGTCAGCTCACATGAACTAATCATGGACAGATGTATTATTAATTAACATTCATTAACAAAGAATAACTACTGTATACAATGTAGCTATTGCTCATTGTTAGTTAATATTAGCCTACTTAATTCATTAACTAACCTTAACTAATGGGACCTTATTGTAAAGTGTTAACTTACCTATTGTTCTTTATAGTTCTTTGGCACTTTAATCTGTTTTAAACATTTGCTTACTTTATAATTTTTTTGTGTATTGTCCATTCAGGTTGTAAAATGTACACTTTTGATACCAATATGTACCTATGAGGTACTAATATGCACTCATTAAGTACAAATGTGCACCTTTTACCTGTCTACCGTCGCAGTGACCGCTTTTGTACCTTTTTTCTGAGGTCGTACCACAATAAAAGCTTGATACCGTCACATGTTTATAGGCCTTATAAAGCTTAAACTAAAGTAGGACTATCAATTAGCTATTACATAATTATTAAAAACAGTTTGAAGCAGAAATATGTAAAAACCTTATAGCCTACTATTCTCATAATGTCTCTTTATATCCCCTTATTAAGATAAAACACATTTGAAAAAATTGCATTGCACCCCTAAAGTCTTTAATGCGCTCCTAAATGTGTTTAAACTCCTAATGTGCTACTTGGAGAAAAGTAGCTAATCCCAGAACTCAGAGATTGTTCATATTTTCATATTTTAGACGTATTTGAGTGAGCGTATGAGGAGAGCTACGTCCAGATTTCAGAAGAATATGAAAGAGCTGGACATTGAGATAAAGGTGATTGTATGAAGAATTAAGAAATCACATCTGAGGTTGAGCTGTTCCAGTTTAAACGAGTGTCATGCTTGTGTGATCTGTTGTCAGGAGATGAAGATGGAGCTGAAACATCTAGAAGAGGAGAAGAAAAGGCCAAACGGAGGCTCTCGGAGGCGCAAGCACATATAACTCCAGAGATATGAATGGATAATGTGTAAACTTTGATATCATTGGTAACCCCCTTTTTGTCTTTCTCTCCAGGACGACGAGGCCCATGAGCGTGCGTGAGCAGAGCTGGAAATGCTTCAGCTAAAAATCAAAGAGCTAAAACACTCGAAATAGCCTATACAAATTTTTAACATTTTTTCGAGTGTTTTAGCTGTTTGATTTTTAGCTGAAGCAGAAATAAAGGCTCAATTTGCAAATACCCACTTGTTTCCCTTTTACTTGAAAATTGAACCTCCAAACAGGGTAAAAATTCACTAAAATATAATGTCCTATAAAGTCTATTCCTAGGTCCCAGGAGGATATAAACAAAACAGGAAGCAAATAAGAGAAAAGGACTAAAAAGGTACAAGACAGGGGTAGCCTACATGAGTTAGACAGTCATAGCGAGAGAGACCGAGGGTGTCCGAGCATTAGTATTGGTACCAGGGCTGGACTGGGACAAAAAAAAAAGGGCCCTGGCATTTTTGCTTAGACCGGCCCACCACAATCGGTCGGACACAACCAACCAGTACACCATCCTTGCGGTCCCTGTAGATATGCATATCTACAGTTCCATTCCCAAAAACCCCTACAAAGCTGAGAACTAAGTGCCATGGACCAGTGTACCAGTGCAAGTGGACCAGTGTATTCACTCTCTCTTGACTGACTCCCTGGTGATTAAAGGTGGCAGTGGAGTAGGGCCTACACAAAGTGAGGGCATCCTGAGAGAGAGAGAGAGAGAGAGAGAGAGAGAGAGAGAGAGAGAGAGAGACCTTTAAAATCTGATTTATTTTACAATAATTTTTTCAAAACATAATCAAAAAAGAAATATTATATAATCCAACACCTTAAAACATTATTCAAGCACCAAAAAAAAAAAAAAAAAAAAATTACAATTACAATTTTTTAAAAAAAAAATTAGCAAATACAACACAAATTCACTTTTATAACACTCCAAAACTTATCTGATAACCTTGCCCTACACTGGGCTTACACAACACACCTTCGGTTCCCCACATCAGAAAAAAGGCCTCAATATCATTGATCATTTCATAATAAGCAAACTCCAGCATCAAGCGTCCCTTTATAAAACCTTTTAACATATGCACTGGATCTACTCCACTTAAATTAAGAACCTTGGTTTTCCTGGTTAACCAAATTGCCATCTTTGCTTTACCAAAAATAAAATTCAGTAATACAACTTTTTGTTTTTTTGCAACACTATATTTTGGCCCAAATATAAATAACCCATTAGTAAACAAAAAACCTAACCTTTGGCAAACTTCTTTTAACAACCAAAAAAGTCCACTTAATCTTGAACATTCAACAAAAAGATGATTAACTGTTTCAGATTCCCCACAAGAACTACACTCTACACTATGCAAAGGATCCAGATGTGCTTTGTATCTGTTTGTGGCTATTCCCCAATGTACAATCCGCCACTGAAAATCACCTAATCTTTTCTCAGTGGGCTTCTTGTACAGGGACCTCCAACTACCTTTCGGGGAAGATCCTTGCTCAGCCACTCCGATCCACTTTGACTCGATCACTTTGTCAAGAGCTCTTAAATTAAGAGTCTTAACACAAATCGTATAGAGGGCTTTTTTGGAAAGAAGTTCAAAGTTTCCAAGTTCAGGTGCTCTAAAAGTCAATAGACTCCCTTCAGTCTCTTCCCAATCTCCCACTTCCGCAGACACACGTATTTCAGGGAATAATCCATCAAAGTTTTCCAAATGTAATATCCGAAGACACAAAAGATTCTTTATTTCCTCCAGCAATCTTTGAAGAACTCGAAGAGACCGAATGTCTGTTTTAAGATGCAATTCTTCCGCTGTAATCCACTGGTTGTTAATCTTTAAATGTCCAATTTTACAAATGCCAGCCTTTATCAGATTATTACGTAGAGTGCCTGAATTCAGCAGTTCAGTCGACAAAAGTCCATTAAAAAACAAAGGTTCTTCCAAAGTCCAGACATTAACTCTTTCCACAGAAAAAAATCTGCCACACTTGTAAAGCTGAAGCATAAAAAGATGTGTGAGAGAGAGAGAGAGAGAGAGAGAGAGAGAGAGAGAGAGAGAGGTGTAAAGGGAATAATGAGTCACATTTTCAGTCTACAATATTATGAATATTTTTATAATAATATCAATAATCTCATCTCACCTTACAATAACAGCAGTTTCCTCAGTAGCTTGCTCTTCTCTGCAACTCTGTCAATTACAGTGTCGGTGTCCAAAGCCACAAGGATGTCCTTCTCAGTGGCCATCAACATGAAGTCTTCCGATTTGCTGGCAGACAGGCTGCTCCTCAGTCGGCTTTTGATATATTTTAGGGCTGAAAATGATCGTTCGCAGGCCACCTGGGTTATTGAAAGTGTCAGCAAAAACTTGTACGCAAGTCCAAGCAGGGGATATGCATCAGTGAGCATGATGAATCTCTGGAGAATCTGATAGCAGCACAGTGGGCAGTCTTTGCAGGAGGCACAGCTTTTGTTGATTTCCATGTCCTCTTCCTTTCCATCAGGTCCATCCTCCACTGTCCTGGTCACATATTCATCCACTCTTTCAGCTTGTCCCACTGTCCCGCTAAGCTTTTCAGCTCATACTGCAGATTGTCAACTGTTGCCCTGCTATCAGATTTAACCAGGCACTTGCTGAGGTCTTCAAGTGCAGATTTAGGGAGAGCATGGTTTCGGATCAGGGAGAAGTTTTTGGGATCCAGAAATGACAAATCTGCATAAAGAGTGCCGTGTGTCAGAAATCTTTGGTGGATGGCCTCAATAGCTGTATCAACAATATGAACCTTTACCTCGTAGGCTCTCTCAGCATCAATTATGGCGTCATCCTGAGACATCTCACCCGGCACGGCTTTCTTCTTCTTTCTTCTTTTCTGTGGCAGTGCAGCCTCCACTTCCATGTCGGTCTCCTCATCTTGCTGCTGAAGTTTTTCATTTTCCCATTTCACAAAGTCATCAGCAGCAGCCTTGACAGTCTGGAAATCTCTCGCCATCTTTTTTTAGGGCATCTTGTGTTGACATGACCATCCTATGGGCAGAGAGGACGTCCATCCCTTCCGTCTGCAGGTACTTTGACAATGGTGATGTATGCTCAAATATCCTAAGGAATAATTGAGCTGTCAGTATTGTCTCATACCCGAGTAGGCCCTCTTTGTATCCTCTGGCTTTGGTGCGTACATTTCCTTTCACAGTCTTCAGTTCCTGTATGGCTGTGAGCGTGGACAACACATCAATATACAAACAGTCTTGAGGCTTTCCAAATGATCCAAATATTTTGTTCGGAGCATCGTGCTTAGCCCACCAACGTGTCTCTCCAATTGGAGCAATGCGTCTGTGTCTCTTGTCATGGCTCTCCTTCTCCCAAATGTTCACTCTCTGATATGACTCCCTGATGAACACTGCTGTGTCATTGAGAAGATCAAATAGTGATCCACTCTCTGTCACTATTTGAGTGGTATCAGACAGCACGAGATTGAGGACATGTGAATAGCACCATACGTGTACAAGGTTGGGGGCAGAGGTGTCAAGTAACGAAGTACAAATACTTCGTTACCTTACTTAAGTAGAAATTTGGGGTATCTATAATTATTTTTCAGACGACTTTTTACTTCTACTCTTTACATTTTAAAAATAGCCTCATTACTCCTATTTAATTTCGGCTTGTTTTCATTCCGGCTTGTCGTCGTTAAAAAAAAAAAATTGGCCAATTACACAAACGGTTTAGATCTGAGTCCCGCCTCCTGAATACACATCGCTAAACTGATTGGCGTTGTGTTTTCTTTCGAACTTGTGAGAGGCTGTAGGCACATTTGGTTGTGCGAAGCGCCAAAACTCCTCCGAAGGAAACCAAGATGCAGTAAGCGAGGGAGAAATCGGGCAAATCACGTCGATTGATTGATTGATTGATTGATTGATTGATTGAGAGAGAGAGAGAGAGAGCGAGCATTAATGCATTTTTTTTCCTTACATTACTTTTACTTTAAGTAGTTTTGAAACAAGTACTTTTATACTTTTACTTGAGTAAAAAGCTTGAGTTGATACTTCAACTTCTACAGAAGTCTTTTTAAACCCTAGTATCTATACTTCTACCTGAGTAATGAATGTGAATACTTTTGACACCTCTGGTTGGGGGACTGTGATGCCAGCAGTGCAGAGAAGCCTCTGTACTGCCCTTGCATGTTTGAAGCTCCATCTGTTGCATTTCCAATGCACAGACTTGAGTCCAGTTTCAGGTGCTCAAGGACCTCTGTTAGCAAGTTGACAAAGGACTGTCCAGTGGACGCGCTGCACCGGACCACTGCGACAAGCCTCTCATTGACAACATCAGTCACATTCCTCAAAATGACTGAGCATTGGTCTTGTGCTGTTATGTCCTGCGTTGTATCCAGCTGGACAGAAAACATCCCAGCTTTCCGGATCTCAGTGGAGATGATTTGCTGAATTAAGTACCGGATGGTATCAATCACAGAGTTGACGGTCGTTTTAGACAGTAGAGAGATGAGGGAACCTCTGCCTCTTGATCCTGGTGACACATGCAATTTTTTCACATTACTTAGATGCTCTTTTAAACACATCATATTTTCCCAATAAAAAGATCAGCTCCAAAAAATGTCATTGTATACGCATTGGTATTAGGGATGCAAATTATCGATTAATTCATTAATCAGTAGTTGATTGACCTTATCGATCAATTAACAGTGAACTGATAAGCGGCTATTTTCCTGAGAATGTAAATTTCTCACGGTATCAATAGTGTCTTTAACATAAAAAGCAAAATATTGCTTATAGGGATGTCAATTTTAACAAATTCCCATGATCAATCGTCGTTTAAATTAACGATCAATTAATCGTTAGCCGTAACACTACATTATGAGTCTGCTGCAGTAGCATATGGCCAACAGCATGACAGGGTGTGCAAATACTGCACAAAACGCTATGTTCCTCACCAAATGAATGAGAATGGTTTTTAATCTAAATAAAGGGCTAGTAGGATTGTAAAATGTTTCAATGTGATTCAATTAATTATTTAATAATCAAATATAACGACTAATGAAGTGTCACCAACGCCTCAGAAGCGTGCTTGGAATACTGTTGTGGACGTGCTCTTCCCGGAACAACGCGCTGAAAATGGCAACTAAACCCAATGAATTCACAACGATTTAATAAAACAGTGTTCCCATGTTATGTAATATGACAGTCCTAATCATAGTTATTATTAACCGTGCATTGTTGTTTGAGCTGCGCGCTGAATGAATACCGTTAAACTGGAGCACTTTGCTAGCGCGTTATTTAACGCAAAGAAACGCATCCTATATGAGATTAATCAGATATATACAAAATAAACATAATATTACAAATGATATCTGCACAAAATGAAGCGAATGCACAAGTGAACTTGAACTAAGAAGCAGCCGCCCGCTCGAAGAACGCTCAGCAACAGCACCAGGCCCGGGATGCACGCCAGCGCTCGCCCTCGTCGAGCCGTCGCAGACCGCCGCCTGCCCGGGGACCCAGACCCAGGCTCGCGCCCAGCTTTGAGCCTCCCAAGTCTTCCTAGCCCCCCTAGGAAAGCGCCGACGGTCAAGTCCCGCTGTGGCCGGACCACCGTCGAAATCAGCACGAACCGCTCTCGCAGTTCCCTCAGCAGAGGCGACTCGAAGAGTGTACTTGGCAGTCAACGAGCCGGTTCCAAAACTCGCTCGCCTGCACACAAACGTCGTTTTTATGGCGACCCACATAAATCTCAAAAAGAGCATTATGTCTGGTCATATTCCGGCTCATGCCGAAGGTGTTTTGAATGTAGCAAAGGTGCCCGCTGCCCAGTGCCCACCCACGCACACACAAACACTACCCTCTCTGTGTGTCACACTCATCCAGGGTCGAATACAATAAAGCGAGCTCAGGCCGCTCGACCACTAAGTGTAGGAAAAGTGCCCACTGCCCAGTGTTCACCCCTACACACAAGCACTACCCATGCAGTGTCTCACACCACCACAGGGTTCATATCAGTCAAACCGGCTCACGCCGTTCATGGTTTTAGTGTAGGAAATGTGCCCGCTGTACAGCGCTCACCCCTCAGCGCATGAACCCAGCACGAGCTGGCAGTGTTTCAAGTGCAGGTCACATGTCTGCCTTTCAGCGCACACACTTTGTGAAAAACTCTCTGTGCCTCGTGCCGCGAGCTCACATTGCTGTGTCTGTAATGCAGCATCTCCCCGTTCATACGACCGGAGTGCTAGCTACAGAGCCACCACACATAACACGGTCTGTCCCATTCCAAATGAACATGATGAACGAACCGTTTCTTCATGGTTTGGTCCCCGGGTCCTAGAACGTAAGCGAACGGAACCCAGACTTCATTCTACCCCTGTCAATTCACGCGAAAGCATGGGAATTGATACCAGGGGTTTCAGAATGGGTGCTAAAGACGGTGAAACAGGGCTACTCACTGCAATTCGCTCGCAGACCGCCGCGCTTCACAGCATGGGTCGAAACATCGGTGAATCAAGAATTAGCACACCTACTTCGCGCCGAGATAGCGAATTTGCTGAGAAAAGGGGCAGTGGAACGCGTTCCTTTAGCCCAGAGCGACTCAGGGTTTTACAGCCGTTATTTCTTGGTACCAAAGAAAGACGGTAGACTCCGCCCTATATTAGATCTCAGACGCTTGAACAAAGCACTGATGATACGCCCATTCAAAATGATCACGACCAGACAAATCCTCGCTCGAATCCGACCGGGGGACTGGTTTGTATCAGTGGATCTGAAAGACACTTATTTTCAGATCCAAATAGCAGCCCGTCACAGGCCATTCTTGAGATTTGCCTTCGAGGGCCATGCTTATCAGTACACTGTCCTTCCCTTCGGCCTGTCTTTGGCACCTTGTACATTTACGAAGTGCATGGACACGGCGCTCGCGCCCCTCAGACGACGGGGCGTGAAAGTCCTGAATTATCTGGACGACGGGCTAATATTAGCCCAGTCGAAGGAGGAACTGGTGACACACAAGACATTACTGTTGGCCCATCTGGATCAGCTGGGCCTTAGAGTCAACTGGGCCAAGAGCTTTCTATCTCCCAGTCAGGAAATATCCTTTCTGGGGATAGATTTGGACTCCAGGTCTATGATAGCACGCCTGACGCGGGAGCGCACGGCGGCAATTCAGCACTTTGCAGCAACATTCACCGTGGGGAAAAATCTTCCTCTCAGAATGTTTCAGAGGATGATGGGTCTCATGGCCTCAGCCTCGACGGTGCTGCGGCTGGGTCTGCTACACATGTGCCCTTTTCAACTGTGGCTGAAATGGTACGAAGGGAGACCTTCCATGGGCCTGTGGTCAGATGCGGAAAAGCGTCTACACATAAACTGTCTAGAGATGAAAGAGGTCAAACGCCCTTCAGTTCTTTCTCCCGGTGGTAAAGAACCACCACGATCTGGTCAGAACAGACAACACCTCGGTGGTGTCGTATATAAATTGCCAGGGCGGCCTCAAGACCCGGGGCCTTCTTGCACTAGCAAGAGTATGCAGATTTAATGAAGTGCAGGTCACCGAAAGCAACAGATATGAGCTGCATTTTATTGATCATCAACTAAAACAAAGACCGCAGTAAGAGAGAGCGGCAAGAGCCCTGGTAAGATCATTTAGTTTCTTAAGAATTTACTTTTAATGATGATGATTGTGTGTTAAGTGTTTGCGACTTACTTTCACTTTGTTTTGAGATAGTTTGCACGCTGGCTTAATGAATAGATGCTCAGCTTCTCATCTGCGGTGATGCGTGTTCCAGTAGCATCGTCATATCTGGCTACAACATTACATATAGCCTATAACACGCTCTCACACGTTTATGTTTTTATCATTTTTGGGAGGACTACAATTTACATATGTGGTTTCAACAGCCAGATGCATTTACACTTGTCCAGTTTCGTCTGGAATGCGTCCCAGACCACCTCCTGAAGTGGTTTGAGCGATCGGATTCAAATCCGTCTCGAATGCGTTTCGGAGGGCATTTACACCTGGTCTTTTCACGATCGGATAGCTATCCGATCTGAGAAAACGCATGAAGTGGCCAGGTGTAAACAGCCCCTAAAGCAGTGAAGTGTTCGCCGCATATGACGGCTGACTTTGTCACAGCGGCAGAAGTAAAATCTGCCCGCTTCATAGCCACAAACCTCACCCAGGCACGAATCAGCCGTTTTTTCTTGGGGAACTTGTGGAGCCTCTGCCCTGTTTTTGATGTATTCATACGTCCCGCACAAACACAATAGTTAACCATTTTTGCTAGCTAGGTCTCCAATATAACTTGCTAGCCTACTTGCCATTAGACTAGCGGTAACTCTAGGCTTGGAGTCCCTCTTATGACGTCATGCCCCACCTAGTGGAAGGGAGGGGGAGTGCTTAAAACCACTGTAAAAAGTACCAACTTTTCATATTATATTCAGCATTTTGGTATAAAAAACATACAAAACAATGGTGGGCGGTTCTTATCTTTATGTTTAATAAGCACATTGCATTATCTTCATGAAAAATGTAACCTGCAATTTACACTTTAAGTACTGGCTTACGAAGGCACCCGTTCTGGCGTATGCAGATTTTGCAAAACTATTTATCGTGGAGGTGGATGCCAGCCATGTGGGATTGGGCGCGATCCTCTCGCAAGAAGTCGATGGCAAAGTTCGCCCCGTCGCCTATGCGAGCCGTACCCTTAGGCCTGCGGAGCGTAATACAGCCACATATAGCTCAATGCGATTAGAATTCTTGGCCCTTAAATGGGCTTTGACTGAAAAGTTTGACGAGTACCCTCTAGGCAATAAATGTGTCGTACAAACCGATAACAACCCGCTGAGTCACTTGGCCCCAGCTAAGCTTGGGGCTACTGAGGAATCACAGTGTAAAAACTACGAACCTCCGCCCTACAGCGATGGGCAGCTGAATTAGCGGTGTTTGATTTTGAGGTCCAATATCGATCCAGCCAAACCAATCAGAACGCAGATGCATTGTCTCGTCAGAACGGCACAGTCTGGGGCTGTTCAGGCTTTGCCTAGCCGTTCCGGTCCAGATATAAGTGCACTGCAGGAGGCTGACCCGACATCGAGCAGGTGTGGAGTCTGTGGCGACAGCAACGACGTCCAGGGCCTATAGAGCGACAACGTTTCTCTAAGTCCACGTTGACTTTTCTCCAGCAACGGGACCGGTTGGTGGAGGAAAAGGGCCTGTTGTATCGAAGAGTGTTCATCAGGAAGGCGGAGAGGAAGCACTACAGCTAGTGTTGCCAAGATCAGAGGTACTGACACAGCTCCATCAACAGCATGGGCACCAGGGCATCGAACGCACTTTGGAGTTGGTGCAACAGCGATGCTACTGGCCGGGCATGGCCACTGATGTTGCTCACGGGGTTCAGAGCGGTGTCAGTTGCCCAAGGCGGCTCCCCCGATTGCTCGAAGTGTCATGGGGCACCTTTTGGCGTCTAGGCCTAATGAAATCGTGGCTATGGATTTCACTGTCTTAGAGCCGTCACTTTCAGGGCAGGAGAACGTATTGGTATTAACTGATGTGTTATGGAAGTTCACTCACTGTGGCTATTCCGACCAGAGGGCAGAGACTGTTGCCTGAGTCCTGGTGGAAGAGTGGTTCTTTAAGTTTGGGGGCCGCAACTTTAAAACCGTTTTGATCCAACAGTTGTGCAGTCTTTACCAAGTGACCAAGTCTCGCAGCACTCCTTACCATCCGGCAGGTAACGGCCAGTGCAAACGATTTAATAGTACTTTACACAATGTGCTACAAACCTTGCATACTGGGAGGAAGAGAGACTGGGCGACCTGTTTATCACAGGTACTGTTCTGTTATAATACAACCCCACATCAAGCTACTGGCGAGAGCCCTTATTTTTAAAGTTTGGACAGGAGCCAAGGCTGCCGGTAGATGTTTTGCTGGGGCGTGTGCAGGAGCCAGCTGCGGGTGGGGTGCATCATTGGGTCGAGGGGCATCAGGCTCGGTTACAAGTGGCCTTTGAGAGTGCTCGCGAACGAATGAAGGTTGCGGCTACTCGGCGTAAAGCAACACATGATCAGCGGGTGCAGGAGTTACCGTTGCAGGAGGGGCGACAGGTGTACCTTCGTGATCATTCAGAACGGGGTCTTCATAAGATTCAGGATTTATGGAGTTACGACTATCTACCAAGTCATAAGGGCACCCGAGAAGATGGGGGCACTGTGTATACAGTGATACAAGATCCGTCATGTCCATCGGTCATTGTTGAAGCCTAAAATCGGTAATGAGGTGTCTGAGGAATTACCTGACATTTTGATAGAGTCGCCAGTTCAATCAGTGGCGGAGGAAGAGTTGGAGGATGTCGATTTGGGTTATGTGGTGCCTGGAGTTCCCCCAGTGGCCCGTGGAAGGACTACTGCAGGTACCCCAGTGTTGGGAGTGGTGACTGCTGCTACCCCACCCGATGATACCCCAGTATGCAGCTTGAGGAGGATAGTGGTGGCTGAGATACGAGTCGACTATCTGTGCTACCGGCTATATCCCCGAGGTCACCCGATTCGACCGTAGTTCCACGTCGAACAGGACGTCGGGGGCTTGGAAGGGTAGACCCTGGAGCGGCCAACTCCCCAGTACAAGGGTCTCATTCTGTTGTGGCTTTGTTTAGACCGTGGCATTAAGTCACCTGAGCTTAGGAGCTTCAGGTATTTGTTTCACCGTTGGGGCGACGATGAGAAGTTGGGGGGTAGACTGTAGCAGTAGGCATTCGTTCTGCCTATTAACGCTCGGCTGGATAGTGATTCAGCTCTAGTTATGAGGACTATAAATGTGGTTGGTGCGCGTTACCTGTGCGGGCATCACACGTGACGTCCTGTCATTGTTGTTGTTCTGGAGAGCTTGAGAGGTAAGAGCTGCAGGTTGGCGACTCTGTTTCAAGTGATTCCTGTGGCACCGGGTGATATGGACTTCTTTGTTGTAGTGGACAGGGGAATTAATCGGCGGCGCTCAATGTTGTGTGAGCTTCCGGTAAAGCGGATGAGTTTCACGGTGCTTTAAGAACGTGCTGTTTCAGGTATGTTTTCAGTCCGACATCAAAGCAAGCTTGGTGAGTTTCCTCTCTGTCTTGTGTTTTAATCCAGGTGTTTCAAATGCCTGTTTAAGGTTATGGTGGGTTATTCGTCATCATTGTCGTTCACTGGACGCTTGAATCGGAGGTCCAATCCAGAAATAGCTTACTTCGTGACTGCTGTTTAATTGACTTGCTTTTACGGATATACGAGAGTACAATTCTGTGTGCTGCTGTGCTGAACAGCTATCTAGCATTAACGACCAGCGTCACCACAACCTCAACGACACCATTAGCTGTTTTTTTTTCTATTTCATGAGAACTGGTGGGGATGCTTTCATTGCCCGGGATTTGATATTGGTCACCCTTTCAACACATCCGAAGCTCAAATCGGATCCGAAATGTCTGCATTACGCATATGATCGGAACAGAGCCGTTAAATATGGCGGTCTATGGGAGTATTGTAACTCTGTTTTTCAACGGCTCTGGATCGGAACTCCACACAGCTCCCGTACTATTGCTGCGTTCCAGTCCGACTCCAAAATTGTCATGCCCTTCACTCGCTAACTTCCCTCCGTCTCGTTCACTCGGAGTGCTCACTACTGGTGGAAACTGCAATGGGCTGAATTGGAATGCCCTAAGCCCTTGATCACTTGGAATCAGCTATGGAGTTGATTTATTATTATAATTTTTTTTTACCTTTAAGAATTTGTTTAATGCAGCATCCAAATTTCTATAGGTGTGTTTGGGTTGTTTTGATTAAAAAAAATTATAATTAATATATAATAGAGTTGTTTGTTGTGGTGATTAGACGAGATCTGTGGTGACGTCACAATCGTACTGCATTGTGGGACATATAGGTGCCTGAAGTGTACATGTGAAGTAGACTCGCTCCCTCGGTCAAAATCGAGGGAACGAGGGTCTGTCCACATAAACTTCCCTCGTCCACTTCACAAAGTGGAACGCACTTAAAAATGGCGGCAGGGATTCCCCCGAGGGGAAGTGCTTAGGGAAGTCACTATGCTTCACGATATAGTCCATCTCGCTTTTTAAAGGAGAACTTGGTAACTTTTTTAACGTAATAAAACTGTCTAGAAATCATTTGGATGGTTAAACAACCTGTTCTGGTGATATTGGTGACTTTCCCCGCTCCCCCCAGCGTTCCCAGGCGGAAAACCAACCTTGCAACTTGGGGACTACCGTCCCGGCAAGATAGAAATTGGAAGTCTCGTGAGAAGCGAGAACGAGAATGAGAACGAGCGCGAAAAACAAATTGCTTTATGGCAATTCGACATAAACAAACACGCATGTATGATGTATTACCAGATTACCCACCTCGGTAGACATAGCTCCACACGATACAGTTGGCTTGCTCCGATCAAAACAAACGCACATGAGCAGCGGTAGAGAGGGGGAGGAGGCCGCCGCAAGTGAGTTTTTTACGACCGTGTTGTGAAATATACACCCTCCCACAGCTGTAGGGGGAGCTCGTGGGGGAAACATGCAACAACAACAGGGAAAATCAGCGAAGAAGTGAGTAGAGTTCGCTAGATTTACCGAGTTCTCCTTTAAGATCATAAAACTCTGGACTTTTAGCAGTTCCCAGGATAGCTAAGTCCTCGAAAGGAGGTAGAGCCTTCCTAAACGATTGAACCATTAAAACTATTGCCTTCCTGATAGTACTGTTCAGGGCTGCGTTCCAGTCCAAAATTGTCATGCCCTTCACTTGCTAACTTACCTCCGTCTCGTTCACTCGGATGTACGTCATTGCTTACATTGGACGAGTGCCCACTACTGGTGGAAACTGCAATGGGCTGAATTGGAACGCCCTACGCCCTTGATCACTTGGAATCAGCTATGTAGTTGATTTATTATTTACATTTGTTTTCCCTTTAAGAATTTGTTTAATGCAGCATCCAAATGTATATATATTGTTTGGTTTGTTTTCAATTAAAACATTTGAATTAATATATCATAGAGTTGTTTGTTGTGGTGGTGATTAGATGAGATCTGTGGTGACGTCACAATTGTACTGCATTGTGGGACATATAGGTGCCTGAAGTGTAAGCGCAAGTGCGTGTCTAAAAGTGGACTGGAACGCAGACACACTCCCTCATTTTAAATTCATTAACAACAGTCAGGAAACTTGAAATACAATAAACAACCACTGCGCTCATTATTTTCCATCTGCTTTTATGTTTCTGCATCGAGATGCCCGTCGACATCCAGCCTCTTATGAAGACTCTTAGATGAACCATCACCAGTGGAGACTGAGATGACGCCAGCCCAAGCGAGGACTACCGTTGCTCTTGACCATCATACAAGACTGTAACATATTTCACATTATAAATTTATCACGCTGCCTTAAAATGGACATTAATATTGCTAACATTGCTAATATTGTATTACTTTGTAAATTTTTCATTAACCAATTGCCTGTATAAATAAGAAGCAAATAGCAGACAGTATAGGCTAATCATGACATGGAGGCGCCAGCGTGGTCATTGCATTGCACGTGAACTAGAGCGCATCTCATCATAAATTAACCGAAACTCAGTGTATGCCTTACAGACATGAGAAATATATCTAAAAAAAGCTTGAAATGTCTTTAAAAGAAACAATTCAAAACGAAAAGAAATAGGCCACTCTCTGATTATGTAATCCATGGTGTGCATTTGTCTCAGCGCGTTCACTACATAGCGATCGCCAACTTCATCTTTGCAGCTGACACTGACAGAAAACACTATTTATTAATTAATATTTATATTATTAATATAATATATTAATATAATTAAATATTAATTAATATTTATTAACGGATTTACAAATGCACATCTTGCTTGTTTCACGCACACATATTAAGTTGAAATAATGAGATCTTGTGTTGAAATAACATTAATAATAATACATTTTTGAGAATATTTGATTGAATGCTGAATGTTGTGCTTGTTCAATTTAATAATTGTGATCATTAAAACTGAATATTAAATATTAAGTGGCCAATGTTTGCTCATTTATTATAATATATCTATCTAAACAATCCAATGGTCTCCATTGACTTTGCATTGCGAGAGGCTGCCTCTTTGTCATTTATTATGACTTATAACAAAAGACAGAAAAATGACTAAAAGCTGCTGTGTGACAAGGTGTACAGCAAACAAGCTAAAAATTGTGACGTCGGCTCGAAATTGGTCTATAGGTTTTAATTAGGGCCGTGCAGCAGAAACTTGTGGTCGATGCTCTTACAGTTTAATGAAGGCAAAAACAATGTGTTGTATTTTGCGAGTGTAAAATACATATATTATTACTCAAATATAAATATAGGTATTTTATATATAGCCTTATCTACATTTCTCTCATGGACAATGCTTGTGGTGACCATAAACAGGTCATTCTCTCTTTTCAATTTTTAAATCAAAGCAATAATCCATGCGTTTCTGTGGCACCGAGGCGCTGCTTTGTGACGTCGGAATGCATTCTATTGGTGACGTCACTGAACTAAACTCAACGAAACAGTTGAATTGCACATTAGAGCTGTCTGATCTGTGTACGGTTTCAGATCATATGAGTTTACTAGTAGGATTTTGGATCAACGCAGTATTTTAGATCAGAGAATGGAAAGCAATACATTTCCCAAGCTCATGCCCCTGACATGTGTCAGTCTTGCTCAGACTGCACAACCTGTGGGCGCTTCAGAGATGCCTGGACTGAGACCACAACTATTGCCTCAGAGAAGCCCAGAAGGCATCGCTACGACGCGGGTAAGAAAGCAATCACCACCCGTCCCGCTTTGCGTTGTACCCTTTCTTTTACTGTCTTTGGTTGTACCGCACAGCATTTTCACCCCTTGTCCCGCACGTCGCTTGTTGAGAAAATGTCCTGCATTTTCATCAGTCTATTGGTTTTTAATTATCATATTAAGAAAACGTGCATGCTTTCTTATGCCTTTTTAAGAAAGCATTTTATTTATTCTTTTTGCGGCGTGGCTTTTCACCTATATTTAACAGCGCTTCGTCAGAAGTACAAATACAACAGCTGTTTTTAAACCCTATCCAATGGTTGAAAAGAAAGGAGTAAACACAGTCACTAAATGGTTGTGACAGCTGTCAGTCAAAATGTGGCCCGGTGATTGTTCCATGTGTTCCCTGTCAGAAAACAAATGGATAATTCGGTCAATTAAAATTAATTTAACAGAATTGATCAACTTGTTGCCTGCTGTGGTTGTTTTAATTCACATCCTTTCTGAAAAATGAGTTTTTGGTTTAATATAGGCTATTCTTAATATATAAAACTCTCAATGATCTAATTTCATGTTGTTTTATATTTTTTGTTCATTGTTTATATTGTTGGATTTTAGTTGGACTTTGGGCCCAGTGATGTTGAATTTAAATGACATGTAAAATAAAGACATGTTACACTGTGATGTAATGGTGTTTTCTGGAAGGGACTAAAGAACAAATAACTTTTATCAGCTGAAAGGCAGAATACAAATGTTTTTATTAAGTTATATAGACATTATATAACAGTTTCAGGTTATGTTTTAGTGTTGGTAACATGTCCCACATTGTCCCACACTCAGAGCCGGACAGTAACGGAGTACATTTACTTGATTACAGTACTTAAGTACAATTTTGAGGGATCTGTATTTTACTCGAGTATCATTTTTGGGGAGTACTCATGACTTTACTCAAGTACATTTGGGAGGCAAATATTGTACTCTTTACTCCGCTACATTTCTATCCATAACCGTGAGTACCCGTTACTTCTTCTAAAAAAAAAAAAAAGAAAAAAAGAAAAATCTCGGAAACCCTCAATTTGTTGTTTCCCTCTCAAACGTGATTGGATTGTGCAGGCGCCACTGATTGGGACAGCCTATCAGCAATCACCTTCAGCTTTCCGCCAAAGTCAACTCCATGGTCAGATTTAGATAAGAGACGAAACCATGGACGAAACAATGGATGAAGACGCAGCAGGTCCATCCCGGGAATGTGCCAACCCGTGGCCCCACCTCGCCAGACTATTTCAATTTTCTGAACAAGTTAATGATAGTTTTCGCTTCAAGTGTTTGCTGTGTTTACCAATGTAAGCACTGTGGCAGTAGTAATGCAATATTTAGAAAATGTACTCTTGATACTCAAGTACTTTTAAAAACAAGTACTTCAGTACTTTTACTTAAGTAGACATCTGACTGTAGTACTTTTACTTGTACTTGAGTAAAATTTAGCAAGAGGTATCTGTACTTTTACTCAAGTAATGAAGCTGTGTACTCTGTCCGCCTCTGCCCACACTAACTTAAAATCTTCCCACATTTGGTGTGTTTGATGGTGGTCACCCTAAATCGTAATGATTGAGTTTTTTTCAACCATCATCATCGGTCAATATTAACATTAAGCCTGCGTTCATATGTTGAGCATTGTATTAAAGTATTTTCTTATGCTTATGTAACATGAAATATGAAATATCTACTGCTTGTAATTTGTGGACTAAGTTTTTCTTTTGTGTGTAGCATCTGTACTCTTGTAACCTTTCTCTCTTTTTCTATTGTAAAGATTCGTAAAGATCAGAGAATGGAAAGCAATACATTGCCCAAGCTCATGCCCCTGACATGTGTCAGTCTTGCTCAGACTGCACAACCTGTGGGCGCTTCAGAGATGCCTGGACTGAGACCACAACTATTGCCTCAGAGAAGCCCAGAAGGCATTGCTACAACGCGGGTAAGAAAGCAATCACCACCCGTCCCGCTTTGCGTTGTACCCTTTCTTTTACTGTCTTTGGTTGTACCGCACAGCATTTTCACCCCTTGTCCCGCACGTCGCTTGTTGAGAAAATGTCCTGCATTTTCATCAGTCTATTGGTTTTTAATTATCATATTACTAAAGAACAAATAACTTTTATCAGCTGAAAGGCAGAATACAAATGTTTTTATTAAGTTATATAGACATTATATAACAGTTTCAGGTTTTAGTGTTGGTAACATGTCCCACATTGTCCCACACAAACTTAACATTAACCCCCTGAGGTCAGCAAACGCGCCGGCGCGTTTTGCTCGATTTCTTTCCACATAGCAGCAAAATAGACTTAAAATACTCCGTCATTTATGGTCATACAGACTTAAGAAATATGAAAAAATAAACTGTTAAATGTCTACTTTTTTATGTGTCCACTTACAGGTGAAAAAAAACATTGTGTTTTTGTAAAATAAAGAAAATAAACAGGGTGTGCTTTCTGCCTGTCCGTCTCGTGAACTTTTTTTTTGGAGCACGTCTCTAAACTTAAACAAAACTCAGCGAATACTATTCACCCAGGCATGAGCAATATATCTTTATAATCATTCAAGTGTGTACTTTTAAATTATTATTAGTACATTTTTTCATTCTCAAGTGAATCGCGTTTCTGTGTGTGAATGAATGATCAGCTTTTAGCAAACTATATTGCTATACTGAGATGAGTAAAAATCGACTGAAATATGTTGAAATAAAATGTATTTGTATAAGCAACGTACTAAACTGCAAATTAACATTTATATTCCCTGTAATAAAAACGATAGACATATGTTATAGACATATGAAAGACAACATTTCGTTGACTAGTTTTGGATAGATTATAAATTTGTACTGTAAAATAGACTGCCACATCAAATAAGCTTTTGTTTGCCAATTTTTGCTCATATGTTAAATATAGTATGTTTTGTCAAAAATAATCAAATAATATGTGATTATAGTTTTTTTTCCAATGTAGGCTATATTCAAAGTAATGAATCCTTAACTTTGAAATATGCATGATAAAATGTATACTATAGTTTTTACAAAGAAATATTACACTTGAATTGTTGTTGTAATTGTAACCTTTTAAATAAAAAATATATATTTACAAGGTAGATGTAAACAAACTATTAAAAGGTAAATATAAGCCTTTTCTTTAAAGCAGAACTTGGTAACTTTTTTTTTATTTGGATGGTTAAATAACCTGTTCTGGTGATATTGGTGACTTTCCCCGCTCCCCCCAGCGTTCCTAGGCGGAAAACCAACCTTGCAACTTTGCAACTTGGGGACTACCGTCCCGGCAAGATAGAAATTGGAAGTCTCATGAGAAATGAGAACGAGCGCGAATTGCTTTACGGCAATTCGACATAAACACACACACATGTATGATGTATTTCCAGATTACCCACCACGGTAGACATAGCTCCACACGATACAGTTGGCTTGCTCCGATCAAAACAAACGCACATGAGCAGCGGTAGAGAGGGGGAGGAGGGGCCGCAAGTGAGTTTTTACGACCGTGTTGTGAAATATACACCCTCCCACAGCTGTAGGGGGAGCTTGTGGGGAAAACATGCGACAACAAAAGGGAAAATCAGCGAAGAAGTGACTAGAGTTCGCTAGAGTTGCCGAGTTCTGCTTTAAATAATTTTTATTGTGTTTTATTAGTGACAAATTTGGGGAGAGGATACATATTCCAAAACTGAAAATACAGTATGAGAATTAACTGCACAATTACTAGACATGTTTACCTTGGATATTATACAATTTGCAAGCACAATTTGTGAAAAATAAATAAATAATTGAGATGCTTCCAACTGTGAACCAATTTTGTAGAATATATATATATAGCTCTTGCATTCTTTCTTGTGGCTCAGTGACACACCTGAATGAATGGCTCATTATGTATGCGGGCCCCATTGTCTCCTCAGGTGCGAACCACTCAATATGCATGATGGTGTTGGATCGTTGACGCCCCCCTCGCATATTGCCTTTCCAAGCAGAAAGTGTCTTACAAAATGGTGCGTTCACACCGAACGCGAATAGCGCGTCAGGCGCGAGTGATTTCAATGTTAAGTCAATGCAAAGACGCGTTACGCGCGTAAAAATTCCTGCGGCGCAAATTGAGCGTCTGGCGCGTTAAGCGCGTTACGCGCGAATGATTTTATTAGTGCTTTTTGTGCATTCACGCGTTTGACGCGAATTCGCGTCTGCCGCCCGAGTTGAAAAATCTGAACTTCTGTGTCAATTCGCGCCGCGTTAACCAATCAGGAGCCTGCTTGCTGCTGTCACGTGGTGAACTGACAGTTTATAATGTTATTTTATGTTTGGCCTCAATAAATTATTTTGTAATATGACTAAAATGCACAACAAAGCAAATCTTTCACATAAAAAATCGATTTCAATATATGAGAGATACTCATTTTGTATTGAATGCAATTTATTCCATATCTATTCTAGATTATATGAAACATTATTAATCTAATGTAAACACAATTTAGTGTATACAAACTAAAAAAAAAAATCACAGGACAGGTTTCACTTTTGGAGGCTTGCTCCATTTATTATCAAAACAAAAATAAATGACAGATTAAGTGGGTGCGGGCGAGGGTGAACCTCGCGCCGGGCTGTACAGCGCGGGCTCGTCAGGCAGCGACCACTCGAGGCCGAGGCCTTATACGGCCTACGCTGTCCTCGTCAGCATCCTCACCATTAGGTCCACCAAACCGACCTCCAGGAGCAAATTGTGAAACTCCTGAAACCCTCCGGAGGGTCTGGTGGACTTGAGTACAGCGACGATGTCCCCTACGCAGCTGTTTCTGCTCTCCAGAGCATATACGAGTGGTGACTCTCTCGATTAATGCTAACGCTAATGCTCGATAAACATCTAAAAAAGATGGCCGCCAACGGGTTTCATGACTTTCGCCTCTGATCTGTTTGGTTATATCATCCCCAATCAAGATCATATTTAACTTATCAGCCGTAAAGTTAGCAAAGTTTCTTCTTTCCCCGGTTCTATTACTATGCGTTCACACCGGACGCGAATAGCGCGTCAAATTCGCACCTGCCGCGTCTAGTTATACGCTTGACCACTTTGTGTTAATTCGCGCGTCAAGAGCGAAATTGACGCACGTAAAAACGAAAGTTTGAAGCGAAATTTACGCGCGTCAATTTTTTTGCGAATTTATTACGAATTAACACAAAGTGGTCAAGCGTATAACTAGACGGCAGGTGCAAATTTGACGCGCTATTCGCGTCCGGTGTGAACGCACAGTAATAGAACCGGGGAAAGAAGAAACTTTGCTAACTTTACGGCTGATAAGTTAAATACGATCTTGATTGGGGATGATATAACCAAACAGATCAGAATGACAAAGACTGAAAATCTAACAATGGCTGATACATCGGTTAGAGAGCTAACAGAAATGCTGCCAATTATTCTCTCCGCATATCCAAGCAACATGCAGATTATTATTCACACTGGGTCTTTTGACATTCTACAAAGGAAAACTGGATCTGAGATCCTAAAAAAGGATTTCTATATGCTACTGAAGGAAATAATTAAAGGGGTGGTAAAATGCCCTTTGCACAAGATGTAAAATATATCTATGATGTCCCCAGAGTGTGTGTGTGAAGGTTTAGCGCAAAATACCCCACAGATATTTTTATATAGCATGTTAAAGTTGTCACTTTTTGAGGGTTTGCAAAAACGCACCGTTTTGTGCCTGGCCCTTTAAATGCAAATGAGCTGCTGCAGAGGGCGGGGTTTCAAGAGCTCCTGTGTGTTAGCAGCTGCTATTACCTCACGCAGACACACTAAAATGACAGAAACTGTTCTGCCTTTAATGTTAAAACGGAGTCAGACAAAGATGGAGAGACTCAAGAAGAAGTGACAACATGTAGAATGCAACAGAACGTCTCTGAATGGTTAGTTGATGAATTTATGTTGCTGATGTGGAGTTAACTATTTTCAATTAAGATATTCTGTCATGATAAATCTATAAATCGCTCATATAGGAACTGTTGTGAGATGCACACAGAGTGACTTTCTATTGCATGTGAAAAGATGGATGCTAAAGTTTGAGCTGACTCACAAATGTACTCTTATACAACAACTTTTCCTCTTCTCAACATGGACTGTGTGTTCCCGGGGGCGGAGTTTATGTAAATTCTAGGGTTAGTGATGTCACTAACCCGGGAGGAATGTTGTGTAGTCCCAGCCAGCCATTTGTTGTAGTCCTTTTCTTTAAAAGCAAATATCTTTCTTTGCTTTTAACTTTGAGTATTGTAACTTTGCAGATGTTGTTAATGCTCAAACAGCAACATTACACACTAACTAAAGTTAGAAAAGTGAAATCATAATCAACCACCCCTTTAAGCTTCAACAACAAGTTTTTATCTCAGGCCCCATTCCAACCGTGGGGAAAGGAATTGAATCTTTTAGCAGACTCCTTGGGCTGAACACGTGGCTGGCATCGGCTTGTCTCAACCATGGGATAAGGTTTATTGACAATTTTAATATTTTTTGGAACTGTAAGGACCGTTTTAGATCGGATGGGGTTCATCCAAACATCACGGGGTGCCGTTTGCTTGGTGCTAACATATGTTACGATATTAGGATGTCATTCCCCAATAAGTTAAGCATGAAGGACAGTATTCATAGGCAGAGTATCCACTCACTCATCCCAGTTCTTCCAGTTCCTCATTCACATCCTCCGCAATTATCACATACACCCTCCTTTCTTCCAACACACTCATCTATCAGGGAACTAGTTCTAACCAAAGAGAGCAGAGCTCAACTTTCTCTATGTCCCACCTCACCCCACTGTTCAAAATGAGCGCTTAGACAACTGCCACATCGTCAACCATCTTGTCCTCTAATTCCACAGAGCACAAAAAGCACTAAGGGATGTTTTCCGGGTCCTTGCCATTGTGAAAATAGTTATGTTGACTGTGTTGAGTACAAGCTAGGACCCGGTAACTCTATTCCTGTGTTGATTGGAAATAGAAGGAATCGTAAACGAGCGTGTAACTAATAAAATAAACCTGGCTAATTTGTTAACTGTACTACATCAACCTACTAGTTTAGGATCCCCTATTACATCTATTAAATTGGCCTTATTTAACATCAGATCCCTTGCTAATAAATCATTCTTGGTAAATGATATTATATCATCTTATAATTTAGATTTCATGTTTCTCACTGAAACGTGGCTTACAGAGGACAGTAGTGCTACTATCCTTAATGAGACAGCTCCTGAAAAATTTGCCTATATGACTACGTGTCGAAATGGTAGGAAAGGAGGAGGGGTGGCTGCCTTATTTAAAGATACATATCAGTGTAAAGAAAATAAATTAGGTTATTTTTCTTTGTTTGAATATCTTTGTTTTACATTGAAGGGCACTCCCAAAATTCTATTTTTAACGATTTATAGACCACCACGATACTCTGCTAATTTTATTGAATTACTCTCTATTATATCGGTTGATTCTAAGCTGTTTATCATTACAGGGGATTTTAACATTCATATTGATAATAGTACAGATAATAATGCCAAAGATCTTTTTGCACTTTTAGACACTCAACATGTGAAAGAGCGTACACATACTCATGGTCACATTTTAGATCTGGTTATTTCTAAAGGTCTTGATATTTCATCTGTTACGGTTAAAGATCTTGCCCTGTCTGATCATTTTTGTGTCTTTTTTGAATCATTTACTACCCTGAATTTGCCAGTAAACTCTGTTTCTATTAGGAAAAGGTACATTAATGAGAGTACCAGTGCTCAGTTCATAGAAGCTATAGCCAGATTCCCAACAACAATAAGTGTTGAGTCAGTTGATGCTCTCTTGGATAATTTTAATACTAAAGTATTGAATGTCATCGATCGTGTTGCACCGGTTAAGGTAAAGAGAAATATGAGCAAACAGAAATCACCATGGAGAACCACCATGGCGGTAAACACCCTTAAAAGAGAATGTAGGAAAGCAGAACGCAAGTGGCGGAAAACTAAACTACAAATTCACCATGACATCTATAAACAAAGCCTTGGCAATTTCAATGAGTTATGTAGAGCCAGACAGCAACACATATCGGAAATGATCAATAATTAAGGTTAAGCCTGCGTTCATATGTTAAGCATTGTATTAAAGTATTTTCTTATGCTTATGTAACATGAAATATGAAATATGAAATATCTACTGCTTGTAATTTGTGGACTAAGTTTTTCTTTTGTGTGTAGCATCTGTACTCTTGTAACCTTTCTCTCTTTTTCTATTGTAAAGATTCGTAAAGATCAGAGAATGGAAAGCAATACATTGCCCAGGCTCATGCCCCTGACATGTGACAGTCTTGCTAAGACTGCACAACCTGTGGGTGCTTCAGAGATGCCTGGACTGAGACCACAACTATTGCCTCAGAGAAGCCCAGAAGGCATCGCTACGACGCGGGTAAGAAAGCAATCACCACCCGTCCCGCTTTGCGTTGTACCCTTTCTTTTACTGTCTTTGGTTGTACCGCACAGCATTTTCACCCCTTGTCCCGCACGTCGCTTGTTGAGAAAATGTCCTGCATTTTCATCAGTCTATTGGTTTTTAATAGTGCTGCACGATTAATCGTATCGCAATCGCAATGTCAAGCCTACGCGATTATATGACGCAAAATGCTGCGATTTTATAATAAATAAACAAATTAGCTCAATTAACGCAGCATCTGTTAATTTGTGACATCCTTTGGCTAGTGTTACATGATCCCGCTATTCATGCAAATGCTTTTAAACCATTCATGCGCGATAAGACAAAAAAGAACACGCTGTCAGTGAATGTCCTCCTGACACACTCACATACACACGACACGAGCCACAGATAGACGCGCGCCAGTATCGCACAGACAGCGCGCCATGTATCAAGTTCTCTTTAGCAGTAGAACGAACACACATGTATGCCAAAATGAACGCGCTGCCTGTGAATGTCCTGACTGTGACACACACTAATAAGACTCGCGCTAATATCGTGCGTGTGCACAAAACAATATGCCAGAATACAGTTCTCTTTCGAGCTTGAACAAACAATAACACACAAAATTGTTCCAAAATATCTTTTTGTCGAGTATCTTCATAACATAAGAGTAGTCTTATGATGAACGTGAAGAGTTGTGATGACTTGTGAGGCGCGTGTGAGATCCGCGTCTCTGACAGCAGCGGCAGGTCTTAAAGGGACAGTACACAGTAGCCACTCACTGCTCTTGACTAAATAACTTTTTTCTTTAGGCAGATTATTACTAATCTGTGTGTGTATTTATTTTCCTTGAGAACCAAGCAAGTTGACTCATGAAACCATTTGTTTATTATATCGCATATCGCAATCGTAATCGCAATATTGACCTCTATTATCGCAATATGAAATTTTCCCAAAATCGTGCAGCCCTAGTTTTTAATGATCATATTAAGAAAACGTGCATGCTTTCTTATGCCTTTTTAAGAAAGCATTTTATTCATTCTTTTTGCGGCGTGGCTTTACACCTATATTTAACAGCGCTTCGTCAGAAGTACAAATACAACAGCCGTTTTTTAAACCCTATCCAATGGTTGAAAAGAAAGGAGTAAACACAGTCACTAAATGGTTGTGACAGCTGTCAGTCAAAATGTGGACCGGTGATTGTTCCATGTGTTCCCTGTCAGAAAACAAATGGATAATTCGGTCAATTAAAATTCATTTAACAGAATTGATCAACTTGTTGCCTGCTGTGGTTGTTTTAATTCACATCCTTTCTAAAAAATTAGTTTTTGGTTTAATATATTCTTAATATATAAGACTGTCAATGATCTAATTGCATGTTGTTTTATATTTTTTGTTCATTGTTTATATTGTTGGATTTTAGTTGGACTTTGGGCCCAGTGATGTTGAATTTAAATGACATGTAAAATAAAGACATGTTACACTGTGATGTAATGGTGTTTTCTGGAAGGGACTAAAGAACAAATAACTTTTATCAGCTGAAAGGCAGAATACAAATGTTTTTATTAAGTTATATAGACATTATATAACAGTTTCAGGTTATGTTTTAGTGTTGGTATTGGTAACTTGTCCCACACTAACTTAAAATCTTCCCACATTTGGTGTGTTTGATGGTGGTCACCCTACATCGTAATGAATGAGTTTTTTTCAACCATCATCATCGGTCAATATTAACATTAAGCCTGCGTTCATATGTTAAGCATTGTATTAAAGTATTTTCTTATGCTTATGTAACATGAAATATGAAATATCTACTGCTTGTAATTTGTGGACTAAGTTTTTCTTTTTTGTGTAGCATCTGTACTCTTGTAACCTTTCTCTCTTTTTCTATTGTAAAGATTCGTAAAGATCAGAGAATGGAAAGCAATACATTTCCCAAGCTCATGCCCCTGACATGTGTCAGTCTTGCTCAGACTGCACAACCTGTGGGCGCTTCAGAGATGCCTAGACTGAAACCACAACTATTGCCTCAGAGAAGCCCAGAAGGCATCGCTACGATGCGGGTAAGAAAGCAATCACCACCCGTCCCGCTTTGCGTTGTACCCTTTCTTTTACTGTCTTTGGTTGTACCGCACAGCATTTTCACCCCTTGTCCCGCACGTCGCTTGTTGAGAAAATGTCCTGCATTTTCATCAGTCTATTGGTTTTGTTTTAGTGTTGGTAACATGTCCCACATTGTCCCACACAAACTTAACATTAACCCCCTGAGGTCAGCAAACGCGCCGGCGCGTTTTGCTCGATTTCTTTCCACATAGCAGCAAAATAGACTTAAAATACTCCGTCATTTATGGTCATACAGACTTAAGAAATATGAAAAAATAAACTGTTAAATGTCTACTTTTTTATGTGTCCACTTACAGGTGAAAAAAAACATTGTGTTTTTGTAAAATAAAGAAAATAAACAGGGTGTTCTTTCTGCCTGTCCGTCTCGTGAACTTTTTTTTTTGGAGCACGTCTCTAAACTTAAACAAAACTCAGCGAATACTATTCACCCAGGCATGAGCAATATATTTTTATAATCATTCAAGTGTGTACTTTTAAATGATCTAATTCAAAACTAAATCAAATATTCTCTGTTTATGTAATCTGTATGAAAAGAGAGAGATGTCAGTCGTTTCCATCTCAGCTCATTAAGTTTTAATGTGATCCCGCCCGCGGAGAGCGCGCGCTGTTCAAACGCAAATGATCTGAGGCAATCCATGCAAACTGTGAGAAAACCCCATATCAGCTCGAGAAAACACATCAAGTTTAATCAGATCATTGTACTTGTTTACATCGTCTCGCGGCGCTGTGAGGAATAATACTATCGTAATAATAATAATGGAAAATGTACCTCAGAAGTGCTGGTATTTCGAGGAGCAACGGATCCAGCTGAGCTGAGGAATACTGTAGTACGTTTTGTCATTCTCAAGTGAATCGCGTTTCTGTGTGTGAATGAATGATCAGCTTTTAGCAAACTATATTGCTATACTGAGATGAGTAAAAATCGACAGAAATATGTTGAAATAAAATGTATTTGTATAAGCAACGTATTAAACTGCAAATTAACATTTATATTCCCTGTAATAAAAACGATAGACATATGTTACAGACATATGAAAGACAACATTTCGTTGACTAGTTTTGGATAGATTATAAATTTCTACTGTAAAATAGACTGCCACATCAAATAAGCTTTTGTTTGCCAATTTTTGCTCATATGTTAAATATAGTATGTTTTGTCAAAAATAATCAAATAATATGTTATTATAGTTTTTGTTCCAATGTAGGCTATATTCAAAGTAATGAATCCTTAACTTTGAAATATGCATGATAAAATGTATACTATAGTTTTTACAAAGAAAGATTACACTTGAATTGTTGTTGTAATTGTAACCTTTTAAATTAAAAAATATATATTTACAAGGTAGATGTAAACAAACTATTAAAAGGTAAATATAAGCCTTTTCTTTAAATAATTTTTATTGTGTTTTATTAGTGACAAATTTGGGGAGAGGATACATATTCCAAAACTGAAAATACAGTATGAGAATTAACTGCACAATTACTAGACATGTTTACCTTGGATATTATACAATTTGCAAGCACAATTTGTGAAAAAAAAAAAAAAAAAAATTGAGATGCTTCCAACTGTGAACCAATTTTTGTAGAATATATATATATATATATATATATATATATATATATATATATATATATATAGGGCTGTAGTCAAGACCACCTTTGTCGAGTCCAAGACAAGTCCAAGACCAGGACTAGTCGAGTCCAAGTCAAGACCAAGTCCAAAGAGGTTAGAGTCCAAGACAAGACCGAGTCCAAAGAGGTTTGAGTCCGAGTCAAGACCGAGTCCAGGACGGGGAAAAAAAAGTCTGCTAAAAAATATAGCCTATAGAAATTAAATCATTATGTAATAATGAAATAATGAATGATTTTAATTTCATTTAAAATAATTGACTAATTCAAAGAACAACAAAAAAATTATTATATAGGCCTAAAGGCGCACACACATTCGTTTCGACTGTCTGATCAGCCTCACATTATGTTCCTGTCAATCATACACAATGTCAACCAATTAAACTGCATGAAGGAGGGCCGAGCCAACTCTCACACACACACACACACACTAGAGATGTGGATAAACCGCGGATGACGTGACGAAAAATAATATTTTAATTAAATTCGGGCGGCTGACGGTTGAACCAATCAAATGAAAAAAGTTTGCCACTAAGCAAACCTGCAAGCTATGAGCCCAGCTGTCAGTAGCGTACTATTGGAGGAGGCCTAAACGTCTCGTAGATGAGACTGCCTGGGTTATTTTGTTTCGATATTAGCTATATTTTAAAACAGCCAGTCATTGTAGCCTATACTCGTGGAATAGGCATTTAAAAGAGAGTCAGATTATGGAGTGATTTGACTCCGAAATCCACACACACACAAAAAAAAGTAAGAAAAAAAGTCGGAAAACTTTGCCCATTAATTAGATGTGCAAGGCAAGCAGATTTTCGGGTTGTTATGGACAATTCAAAATGTAAATATTCACGTTGCACTAGCAGTAGACTTTCAGCGAGTTTATTTAAACATTTATTTTTTAAAGAGCCGTTTGTGAGTCAAAAGAGCCGGCTCACGAAAAAGAGCCGAAAGAGCCATCGCTAGTTATTAGGTGGCCAGTGTTTCACTTTCCCTCCAATAATATTTTGTTTTAATATTGCGGCGACGTATGTGTGCTTACTGGGAACATAATAAAGACACCTGGACTCGGTCGAGACCAAAAGCCATATTTGGCAAGACCAGTGGCCGAGACCGAGACAAGTCCGAGTCCGAATACCAGCGAGTCCGAGACCATAGAAAAATGGTCTCGAGTCTAGACTCGAGTCCAAGACCGGACTTGAGTACTACAACCCTATATATATATACAGTATATATATACACTCACCTAAAGGATTATTAGGAACACCTGTTCAATTTCTCATTAATGCAATTATCTAATCAACCAATCACATGGCAGTTGCTTCAATGCATTTAGGGGTGTGGTCCTGGTCAAGACAATCTCCTGAACTCCAAACTGAATGTCAGAATGGGAAAGAAAGGTGATTTAAGCAATTTTGAGCGTGGCATGGTTGTTGGTGCCAGACGGGCCGGTCTGAGTATTTCACAATCTGCTCATTAACTGGGATTTTCACGCACAACCATTTCTAGGGTTTACAAAGAATGGTGTGAAAAGGGAAAAACATCCAGTATGCGGCAGTCCTGTGGGCAAAAATGCCTTGTTGATGCTAGAGGTCAGTGGAGAATTGGCCGACTGATTCAAGCTGATAGAAGAGCAACTTTGACTGAAATAACCACTCGTTACAACCGAGGTATGCAGCAAAGCATTTGTGAAGCCACAACACGCACAACCTTGAGGCGGATGGGCTACAACAGCAGAAGACTCCACCGGGTACCACTCATCTCCACTACAATTAGGAAAAAGAGGCTACAATTTGCACGAGCTCACCAAAATTGGACAGTTGAAGACTGGAAAAATGTTGCCTGGTCTGATGAGTCTCGATTTCTGTTGAGACATTCAGATGGTAGAGTCAGAATTTGGCGTAAACAGAATGAGAACATGGATCCATCATGCCTTGTTACCACTGTGCAGGCTGGTGGTGGTGGTGTAATGGTGTGGGGGATGTTTTCCTGGCACACTTTAGGCCCCTTAGTGCCAATTGGGCATCGTTTAAATGCCACGGCCTACCTGAGCATTGTTTCTGACCATGTCCATCCCTTTATGAGCACCATGTACCCTTCTGAAGGCGAAAGGGGGTCAAACACAGTATTAGTATGGTGTTCCTAATAATCCTTTAGGTGAGTGTATATATATATATATATATATATATATATATATATATATATATATATATATATATATATAGCTCTTGCATTCTTTCTTGTGGCTCAGTGACACACCTGAATGAATGGCTCATTATGTATGCGGGCCCCATTGTCTCCTCAGGTGCGAACCACTCAATATGCATGATGGTGTTGGATCGTTGACGCCCCCCTCGCATATTGCCTTTCCAAGCAGAAAGTGTCTTACAAAATTTAAATCAATGTATTGTTTTATGTGAATGATTAGGCAGGATGATTTTCAGATCATTTTGAGGAAAAAACTCTAGGCGACGACATCCATTAGTCAAAAGTCTTGTGGACACATATTTAGTTTGTGTTTTGTGGCCGTATTTCAGAAACTCTAGTTTTTCGTTTTTTCAATAACCATGCATAAACATTATTCTCTCAAAAATACAAACATGTACATACATGTTGCTCACATATTATGGTAGCCCTGTTTGTGCTAAATAGAGTGTAATTACACCTTTGCCATTAATATGTTTATAAGCAACTGAAAAAAGCACAAATGTCAGGGCATGTCAGAACATCTCAAGGACCCCAAAAACACCTTAGACCCCAGAGGGTTAAGCCTGCGTTCATATGTTAAGCATTGTATTAAAGTATTTTCTTATGCTTATGTAACATGAAATATGAAATATCTACTGCTTGTAATTTGTGGACTAAGTTTTTCTTTTGTGTGTAGCATCTGTACTCTTGTAACCTTTCTCTCTTTTTCTATTGTAAAGATTCGTAAAGATCACAGAATGGAAAGAAATACATTGCCCAGGCTCATGCCCCTGACATGTGACAGTCTTGCTAAGACTGCACAACCTGTGGGTGCTTCAGAGATGCCTGGACTGAGACCACAACTATTGCCTCAGAGAAGCCCAGAAGGCATCGCTACGACACGGGTAAGAAAGCAATCACCACCCGTCCCGCTTTGCGTTGTACCCTTTCTTTTACTGTCTTTGGTTGTACCGCACAGCATTTTCACCCCTTGTCCCGCACGTCGCTTGTTGAGAAAATGTCCTGCATTTTCATCAGTCTATTGGTTTTTAATTATCATATTACTAAAGAACAAATAACTTTTATCAGCTGAAAGGCAGAATACAAATGTTTTTATTAAGTTATATAGACATTATATAACAGTTTCAGGTTATGGTTTAGTGTTGGTAACACACATTGTCCCACACAAACTTAAAATCTTCCCACATTTGGTGTGTTTGATGATGGTCACCCTACATCGTAATGAATGAGTTTTTTTCAACCATCATCCTTGGTCAATATTAACATTAGGCCTGCGTTCATATGTTAAGCATTGTATTAAAGTATTTTCTTATGCTTATGTATCGTCAACATGAAATATGAAATATCTACTGCTTGTAAATTGTGGACTAAGTTTTTATTTTGTGTGTAGCATCTGTACTCTTGTAACCTTTCTCTCTTTTTCTGTTGTAAAGAATAGTAAAGATCAGAGAATAGAAAGCAATACATTGCCCAAGCTCAGGTTCCTGACATGTGACAGTCTTGCTCAGACTGCACAACCTGTGGGCGCTTCAGAGATGCCTGGACTGAGACCACAACTATTGCCTCAGAGAAGCCCAGAAGGCATCGCTACGACGAGGGTAAGAAAGCAATCACCACCCGTCCCGCTTTGCGTTGTACCCTTTCTTTTACTGTCTTTGGTTGTACCGCACAGCATTTTCACCCCTTGTCCCGCACGTCGCTTGTTGAGAAAATGTCCTGCATTTTCATCAGTCTATTGGTTTTTAATGATCATATTACTAAAGAACAAATAACCTTTATCAGCTGAAAGGCAGAATACAAATGTTTTTATTAAGTTATATAGACATTATATAACAGTTTCAGGTTATGTTTTAGTGTTGGTAACATGTCCCACATTGTCCCACACAAACTTAACATTAAGCCTGCGTTCATATGTTAAGCATTGTATTAAAGTATTTTCTTATGCTTATGTATCGTCAACATGAAATATGAAATATGAAATATCTACTGCTTGTAAAATGTGGACTAAGTTTTTCTTTTGTGTGTAGCATCTGTACTCTTGTAACCTTTCTCTCTTTTTCTATTGTAAAGATTCGTAAAGATCATAAAATGGAAATCAAAAAATTTCGCAGGCTCAGGCCCCTGGAACGTGTCAGTCTTGCTCAGACTGCACAACCTGTGGGCGCTTCAGAGATGCCTAGACTGAGACCACAACCACTGCCTCAGAGAAGCCCAGAAGGCATCGCTACGACGAGGGTAAGAAAGCAATCACCACCCGTCCCGCTTTGCGTTGTACCCTTTCTTTTACTGTCTTTGGTTGTACCGCACAGCATTTTCACCCCTTGTCCCGCACGTCGCTTGTTGAGAAAATGTCCCGCATTTTCATCAGTCTATTGGTTTTTAATGATCATATTACTAAAGAACAAATAACTTTTATCAGCTGAAAGGCAGAATACAAATGTTTTTATTAAGTTATATAGACATTATATAACAGTTTCAGGTTATGTTTTAGTGTTGGTAACATGTCACACATTGTCCCACACAAACTTAAAATCTTCCCACATTTGGTGTGTTTGATGGTGGTCACCCTATATCGTAATAATGATTTTTTTCAACCATCATCATCGGTCAATATTAACATTAAGCCTGCGTTCATATGTTAAGCATTGTATTAAAGTATTTTCTTATGCTTATGTATCGTCAACATGATATATGAAATATCTACTGCTTGTAATTTGTGGACTAAGTTTTTCTTTTGTGTGTAGCATCTGTACTCTTGTAACCTTTCTCTCTTTTTCTATTGTAAAGATTCGTAAAGAGGGCCATCATATACCTCAGAAGGAAAGTGCTGTATCTGAAAGAAAGCTGAAGGCAGAAAATAATGCGAACAGGACACAGATAAAAACAGGGTCAGCACAATACTACTGTCATGCCAATGTGCACAACTTATGTTCTAGTTTTACATATGTAGATGTTGCATATGCACAGTTAAGATACTGCTTCTGATAACATTATTCATAGCCATCTCTGTTACTGTAATCTGTTTCAGGAAAGTCTGTGAGCCTAAAGAAAACATGAAAGATCCGGTTTTGGTTTACTCAGAGAACTTTTGGGATGTCTACAGTCCATCTAAGATTGGGCCAGCTTTAGATGAAGTGGCTTTAGATGTGCTGAAAGACACGGATCCTGTGAGACTCCTCTTACGACAAGAGGAGGTTTCGGAAGACTATGATAAGTGGTAAGATATAAAAATACATGTCTTTATAAGACAAAGCGATAAAGCTACTGTGATGATCATCAGTGGCTAGTATAATTTTATGGTTTGAGTGACCTCTTGGTAATCTCACTCTTGCTTTCTCTCTTTCACAGTGCCAGCCTACAGAAACAAGCTAATTGGAAAACAGTGAAAGAGAAATTGATGCAGTTTTCAGAGAACATAGTAAGTGGCACACAGAACCAGCTCTACTTCCCCCATATTTTTGTCTTGCTCATTAAATATTGTAATATGGATCAATAGTGTGATGCTGACTTAAAAATCACATCTCTATTGCAGATAGGAAAAAAGCCAATGCCACGCAAACCTCCACAGAAGGTTATAAAGGAACAGAAACCAGTGAAAAGCACAATCCAGAGAGAAGAGCCGATGTCATGCAAACCTCCTCCAAAGAAGTCATTCACCATTTACAATATGGTTGAAGATATACACAGGTTGCTTGATGAATCTATTACTTTAATTGAGATAGAGTATGGCGATATACAATTGCGCAGGCGCAAGCGCAAGCTCAATCTCCCGACATATCTCTGTGATACTGAATTCTTCCCTGACAACGATGAGGGTAAGAAAGCTATCATAGTGTTGAATGTGTTAACATTATTAACATTAAGCCTGCGTTCATATGTTGAGCATTGTATTAAGGTGTTTTCTTATTCTTATGTATCGTCAACAGAATAGAAATATTATGAAAGAAAATTCGACAATCTCCAGCCGACCACAGTCAGTAAAGCTTCCTCCTCTTCCTCTTCATCTTTCTCTTCCCGTGCCAAAGGTGAGCTAGTCCAGCAATCTGAAACCGGTTTCCTACGCCCGTTTCACACATACTCCGTGTGCAGTGCGTGTTGCGGTGCGTATGCGGTGCAGGAGCAGCACGCGCTATAGTGCTTTCACATATGATGCGTTTGCAGTGCGCAACTGATCCGTGGCTGTACCACAAACACATACTCAATACTTTGTATTTCAAATTCAGAAGTTATCAGCAACTTTCATTTAAAAAAAGTTTTTTGTCAGCATTGCGATTCTCTTTGTACACATGTACACTTTTTAATAGACGTATTCACGTTTAAACACAATTTAAACAACGTATTATTCAATGCATTACCTCCATATAATTATATATTAAGTTGCTCAAGCAAAGTGGTAAAATATTTAACCATGTACTTATATTAAAACGCATAGCCTACATTTTAAATTAAAACTTAAAATTGACAAAAACAGCAGACTCATACCCTTTCTTTTGCATAATTTAAATCTTTATACAATAAATCTTGCATGTCACAAAGAACTTGTTTTTCCACCTCCACGAATGAGACGAGTGTTGTTCATTATGTTGCCTTGTTGAAGTAAATTGTATTTTCCCTTGATTTACCCCGGTCTTAACGTCTCAGCATTGCGATTCTCTTTGTACACATATACACTCTTTAATAGACGTATGCACGTTTAAACACAATTTAAACAACGTCTGACTGAGAAGATGTGCTGTGGAAAAGATGGGACGTACAGCGCCCCCATCAGCATCGTTTCCACCACTCGACCTTTGTTGTCTCTCAGGCGAACTTTGGCTGTACCTTTCCTCAAGGCGATACCGCTGGTCCTCCCTCCATCAGCCAGCTCTAAGATGTGCTTGTGTGGCTCAAAACTTTTGTCAAAGTCCTTGAACTGTGTGATGTCCCGGATGATGTGCGACGTGGCTCCTGTATCAACCATGAGGCCTTTTTCCTTCACTCCGCTGACCAGGACGGCATCCACTTGGCCCACCTTAAAAGCAAAGGTGTGGTCCTCCTCATCCACCACCCGCTTCGCGTTGTCCTGCTTTCTCCGCCTGCAATTCACATCCCTGTGCGTGGAACTCTTGCAAAGATGACACCACTGTCGCTGTTCTCTATGCTCGCCCGTAACAGAAATGCACTCCACAGCCTTATGTCCCTTCTGTCCGCAGTTAAAACAGGTCAGAGTTTCATGTTCCACCCGTCTCTTGCTTTCACCTTCATCACGCTGTCATCCTCTGAGCAAGCAGCACTAATTTTTTCTGTGCTCTCATAGCTCCTCTGCTTTTTTTTAAACTCCGTGAAAGTTATCGTTTCATCACTTTGGGTTATATGGATGGAAAATGGCTTAAAAGAGTCCGGTAGGCCCTTCAGAACCATTGCGATCAACAAGCCATCACTTAAAGTCTCTTCCGCATTTCTCAAAGCTGTGATAGCGGTCTCTGCGCGAATGACATAATCTGTGACGCTCTCATTGACAGCTTTCTGGATAGACGTAAGCTCTGTGTATAAGCTGATCACTCGTGGTTTCCCTTTACCAGCATAGTGTTCTCTCAGAATCTTCAGCGCCTTTCTTCCATCATCCGCTGCATCTCTCATCACGAGGGAAAGACTTTTATCATCCAACAGCTGAATCAGTTCTGCATACGCGTCCTCATTTTTCTCTACGTCTTCTTCTACACCGTCATCATTAGGTGGTTCGTTCAGTATGGTGCTCCTCAAACTGAGCAGACGCAGGTGCACCAGAAACTTAGTTTCCCACAGTTCATAATTTTTCTCATCCCCGTCAAAACATAAACGGTTCCACCGGCTTCCAAACTCCTTTCTGGGCCCATAACCTGTTGAAGCTGCCATCGTAACATAAAGGGTAGAAAGCCGACTAAAACATGACGGAGGAATAAACTCACGTAGCCATCGGGTTTCGTTTGACTGGCGTGCACACTCACAGGGGCATGCAGTCATTTATTAAATTGCAACACCTGAACAGCCGAAATGAATGAACCACACCCCTTAGACTCACACCCCCTTAGACACCAGGAGCACATTCAAGGTCACCAATGTTCAACAGTCGGCCTATTATTCAATGCATTACTTCTACTTATATTAAAGCAGCACTCAGTAGCTTCGGGATTTCTTTGCTGTATTCTCGCTTTTTGCTCGCAGGTTTCTCTCTAGAGCTCCCCCCACAGCTTCGGAATAGATATTTGACAACACTGTTGTAAAAACTCTTTGGTGATTCTCAGACACCAGAGGCTAGCAGATCAACGACATCAAAGCAGATGGGACATTCTTTAAAACGTCTTCTTCCTTCGGGGTCGGACAGCGTGAGGGAGCGCAATAATGACAGCATTTTAGCAGATTTCTTTTGGCCGTAAAGCAATTGTTTACATCGCGAGACCTGATATCACACGATACTTCCTGACGCGGCGGCCAGCGGCCCGCGGTCTCAAAGTTGCAAGTGCGAATTTTCCACTCACGGGCACCAGGGGGGTGCGAAACGACCACCATTCAACCCGAAATAAGTAATATAACCATTCCAATGACTCCGAAGCTGTTCAGTTAAGGTAAAAAAGTTACTTAGTTCACCTTTAAGTTCCTCAAGCCAGTGGTCAAATATTTAACCATGTACTTATATAAAAATCGCAAACATTTTAAATTAAAACTTAAAATTGACAAAAACAGCTTCTTTTGCATTTAAATTTTAATACAATATATCTTGCATGTCACAAAGAACTTGTTTTTCCACCTCCACGAATGAGACGAGTGTCGTTCATTATGTCGCCTTGTTGAGGTAAATTGTAGTTTTCCTTGCTTTACCCCGGTCTTAAAGTGAAAAAAGTAGTATTTAATTAAATACATTTATGGTGAGATGACTACATTTTATTTAATTAATCGCATTTATGGTGAAATTACTACATTTTCAGGTCAATCTGTGTTCATTTTGACCACAAAACATGCGCTGTCACTTTAATTCAGCGTTTGCAGCACAGCAAAAATAGACTCGATCACAAAGAACTTGTTTTACACTGCTGTATATGCACCGCAACTGGAACGGATCGACGGACTGCAGCCGCGTGCAGTGTGAAAGCTCTAACCTGTTAACATGGGTACGGAAAAAAATACGCACTGAAAACGGAGTATGTGTGAAACGGGCGCTACATCTGAATTCAAAACATATCACTTGAATATGATGTAAACATAATTTCCTTCATGAGAAGCATATTAACATGTGATGTTTTATACAGGACTGTGTCCACACCCACCCGCTCAGAGGAAGACGACGACTAAGCTGAATACGGCATCAGGGCTGTGCAACCCAGGGCTGAGCTTAAACGAAAAATTAGCTATGAATTAAGTGAATTTTTATATATTCTGATTGTTTCAGTTCAAATGAATTTGACATTTTGAAATATCGTCACCTTCCTAAAATAATCAAAATGACTTGGGCAATTATTTTAGGAAGGTGACGATATGAAATATCTACTGCTTGTGAATTGTGTGGAGTAAGTTTTTCTTTTGTGTGTTCTCTCTTTCTTTCTCAGTTTTTTATTTAGCGAATTGTAAAGAGGATACATCATATACCTCAGAAGAAAAGTGCCATATCTGAAAGAGAGCTGAAGGCAGAAAATAATCGGGCTGCTCGAATTCGAATTGGCTATTCGATTGCTCCTGTCTGCCTCGTTGCTGTTTGCGTTGGTGTGCGTCTGAAAAGCTTTGTATATCTTCCTGTTTTCAATCATTATTTACTATCATTCCTTGTTGTTTATACTGCTAAATACAATTTACTCAACATCACACATTAACCTGACATAGCTAGCTTCAAACTAAATTGTTATTTCTAGCACAACACGCCAGTAATTCGCTAGCCTGTTAGCGTGCCATCCGTGCGCTCTTTATTTATTTATTTTTCTCACCCGCGATGATGGTGCTGCTCTTCTCAGTAATTTGGCTCATAGTCTTAGAGCTCAAACATGACAATCTGGGGCTCAGGTCAGAAAGCAGACAGACTGGCTAAACCGACCTTCTGCTAGCTGTCTCACGTCACCAAGGTCAGAATAAATCCCATCACATAGAGCCTCTAGATCCAAAACACGTTTCAACCCATCTAAGGTTAAAAATTGAATTGATGTTCAACAAATAAAAAACAGCTATAATACAGATGAGCAAATGCTAAAGCTTGGGTTGCTGAATATTCGATCCCTTACTCCAAAAGCACTCATTGCTAATGATATGATTTCAGATAATAACCTAGATGTGCTGTGTTTGACAGAAACCTGGCTAAAACCAAACGATTACATTACTGTTATAAACATGAACCTCGTCTGAAAGGCAAAGGGGGAGGTGTTGCTGTAATTTATAGTAATATTTTTGAAATCATTATGAAATCTAGTTTTAAATATACTTCTTTTGAAGTGTTGGTGCTTAATGTAAAAATATATAGTGTAAATGACAAATCACGTTTGAGATTTGTGCTGGCTACTGTATACAGGCCACCAGGGCACCATAAAGATTTTATCAAAGAATTTGCTGACTTTCTATCAGAGTTAGTATTGGCTGCAGATAAAGTACTAATTGTTGGTGATTTTAATATACATATAGATAATGAAAAAGATGCATTGGTATTGGCATTTAAAGACATTCTGAACTCTATTGGAGTTAGACAACACGTGTCAGGACCTACTCGTTGTCGTACTCATACCCTAGATCTAATATTATCACACGGAATCAATGTTGATGGCGTTGAAATTCTGCAGCAGAGCGATGACATCTCAGATCATTATCTAGTCTCGTGTAAATTACATTTAGCAAAGGCTGCAAAGCCGACTCCGTGTTACAAATATGTGAGACCTATCACTTCTGCCACTAAAGATTGCTTTATCAATAATCTTCCTAATCAGTTTCATCATCTTCGCATCCCGAATAGCTTAGAAGAACTCGATATTGCAACAGAGACTTTTAACTCTCTCTTTTTCAGCACTTTAGACACAGTTGCTCCGTTGCACTTAAAGAAGATTAAAGAAAATAGTCCAACGCCGTGGTACAGCGAGCACACTCAGGCACTTAAGAGAGCAGCCAGAAAAACGGAGCGCAACTGGAAGAAAACAAAACTAGAGGTATTTCGCATTTCATGGAAAGAGAGTTCGATTGCATACAGAGAGGCCTTAAAAGCTGCTAGATCTGCTTATTTTTCAACCCTATTAGAAGAAAATAAACAAAACCCTAGGTGTTTATTTGAAACAGTGGCTAAACTAACGAATAATAAAGCTTCAAGCCCAGAAGTTTCTAAGCAGCACAGCAGTAATGACTTTATGACCTTCTTCACTTATAAGATTGATAATATCAGGGAGAAAATTATAACATCGCATCGCATCAGGGAGTGCATTGTAGTCTCCCTAAGGAAAAAATGTATTCATTCATTGTTTATAGAAGAGGAAGAATTCGTTAAACTCATTAAATCATCTAAATCGACAACATGTATTTTAGACCCTATACCGACTAAGCTACTGAAAGAGATGCTTCCAGAGGTCACAGATCCTCTTCTTAATATCATTAATTCATCTTTTTCTCTAGGATACGTACCAAAATCTTTTAAGCTGGCTATGATTAAACCGCTTGTTAAAAAACTGCAACTTGATCGTACAGAATTAGTCAATTACAGGCCGATCTCGAATCTACCTTTTCTGTCAAAAATACTAGAAAAGGCAGTATCCTCACAACTATGTTCCTTTTTAGAAAGAAATTATATCTGGAGGATTTTCAGTCAGGATTTAGACCGTACCATAGTACTGAGACTGCTCTTATTAGAGTCACACATGATTTGCTTTTATCATCCGATCGTGGTTGTATCTCGCTATTAGTGTTACTCGATCTTAGTGCTGCATTTGACACTATTGACCACAACATTCTTTTAAATAGACTCGAAAATTATGTTGGCATTAGTGGAATTGCATTAGCATGGTTTAAATCATACTTATCTGACCGTTATCAGTTTGTAGCAGTAAATGAAGAGATGTCTCATCGATCACAAGTTCAGTATGGCGTACCACAAGGCTCAGTACCAGGACCGTTGCTGTTCACTCTGTACATGCTACCCTTGGGAGATATCATTAGGAAGCATGGCATTAGTTTTCACTGTTATGCTGATGATACTCAGCTGTATATTTCTTCACGCCCTGACGAAACTTACCAGTTCACAAAATTAACGGAATGCATAGCTGATATAACAAATTGGATGACTAGTAATTTCCTCCAACTTAATTCTGAAAAAAACAGAGATTCTAATTATTGGACAAAAAACGTCCTCACGTAATAACCTAGAATACTGTCCAACACTTGATGGCTGCTCTGTCAAGTCTTCGTCGTCGTTTAGGAACCTGGGTGTGCTCTTTGATACCAATCTTTCATTTGAAAGTCACGTGTCTAGTATCTGTAAAACCGCATTCTTCCATCTTAAAAATGTCTAAATTACGTCATATGCTCTCATTGACAAATGCAGAACAATTAGTTCATGCGTTCATGACATCAAGGCTAGATTATTGTAATGCTATTATGGGTGGTTGCCCTGCACGCTTAATAAACAAACTACAGCTGGTCCAAAACGCAGCAGCTCGAGTTCTTACCAGAACCAGGAAGTATGACCATTTTAGCCCAGTTCTGTCAACACTGCACTGGCTCCCTATTAAACATCGTATACATTTTAAAATATTTCTGATTACTTACAAAGCACTAAATGGTTTAACTCTGCAGTACTTGTCTATACAGGTGCTCCTGTCTGCCTCGTTGCTTCTGCAGCTGTTGCGTTGGTGTGCGTCTCAAAGCTTCGTATATCTTTCTGTTTTGAATCATTATTTACTATCATTCCTTGTTGTTTATACTGCTAAATATAACTTACTCAGCATCACACATTAACCTGACATTGCTAGCTTCAATCTAAATCGTTATTGCTAGCACAACACGCTAGTAATTCGCTAGCCTGTTAGCGTGCCATCTGTGCGCTCTTTATTTATTTATTTATTTTTTTCGCACGCGCTCGCGCCTTTTATGAGTCCATCAAACAATTTAGATGAGTAGAATCAGTCAACAAACACGGTAAGTCATGTCATCTTCTCCTCTTATTGTTACTTGCACCTCATGCAACATGTTTAGCATATCCTTCTCTATCAGCACAGGATTTACATGTGATAAATGCAGGGAGATAGTAAAGCTGACCGGGAAGATTTCAGAACTAGAGACACAAATCCAAACTTTAATCGAGGTTAATTGTAAGAGTGCAAGGGCTTTAGATACTGCTTTGGATGCGACTAGCTTAGTGAACTCTGTACATTGTTCGGTTCCGGTTGAAGGAGAGCCCGTGCAGCAGGGCAACTGGGTGACGGTGAGGCGCTGTAGTTGCGGGACAAAACACAGCTCTTCCGTTCCGATAACAACATTAAACAGGTTCTCCCCTCTCAGTGAAACACCCACTGTGAATCCTGTTGAATGTGCCCTAGTTATTGGCGATTCTATTACACGGAACGTGAAAATACAGACACCAGCCACCAGTCACATGTTTGCCGGGAGCCAGAGCGCCTGACATCAAAGCAAATTTAAAAGTGCTGGTTAATGCTAATTGTAAATTCTCTAAGATTATTATTCACGTCGGCACAAATGATGTTCGACTCCGCCAGTCGGAGATCACCAAAATTAATATTAAAGAGGTGTGTGAACTCGCAAGTAAGATGTCAGGCACTGTAATTTGCTCTGGCCCCCTTCCTTTTCGCAGGAGTGATGAGATACTTAGTAGATTGTCCTCACTCAATGGCTGGTTGTCTAAGTGGTGTCCGCAAAATAATAAAGAATTCATAGACAATTGTAAAAGTTTTTGGGGCAGACCTGATCTGTTGAAAAGAGATGGTATTCATCCCTCCTGGGATGGTGCTGCTCTTTTCTCTAGTAATATGGCTCATAGTCTTAGAGCTCAAACATGACAATCTGGGGCTCAGGTCAGGAAGCAGACAGACTGGCTAAACCGACCGTCTGCTAGCTGTCTCACATCACCAAGGTCAGATAAATCCGATCACATAGAGCCTCTTTCACCTAGATATCATCATATAGGAGACTGTGTCTGTTTCCCGAATTAGGACATAAAAAAAAACTTCCAAACCCATCTAAGGGTAAAAATTTAATTGATATTCAACAAAAAAAAAAAAAAACAGGTATAATACAAATGAGCAAATGATAAAGCTTGGGTTGCTGAATATTAGATCCCTTACTTCAAAAGCACTCATTGTTAATGATATGATTACAGACTATAATCTAGATGTGCTGTGTTTGACAGAAACCTGGCTAAAACCAAACGATTACATTACTTTAAATGAGTTCACCCTGCAAGATTACTGTTGTAATGATTTATATCTGTGTTCCTCTGTCCTGTCCCGTGTTCAGCAGTTCCCCGTTATGTTGATTAGTCTCCCCAGGTGTTTCTGATTAGCCACGCCCCCTTGTTATCTTGTTTAGCTTGTCTGTCTGTGTATTTAAGCCCTGTGTTTAGTTTAGTCTTTGTCAGTTCTTGTTTATTGTTGCACCATTGCGGTTGTTCTGTTCCCGAGTCTCAGTCCTGAGTTTGTGCTTGTATATGTGAAGTTTTGAGTTTATTTAATAAAAGACTACTGCACGTGGATCCTGCTTCCTCCTCTGCTTCAACCAAAGATGTAACAGAAGAACTGACCACACAATGGATCCAGCAGTACGCATCCTTCAGCTCCGTCAAGGTAACCGACCACTCGAGGACCACACCCGAGATTTCCTAGACCTTTCACACCTCATTGACTTTCCAGATTACGCACTCATTGATTTTTATTGTTATGGGCTCAATAAATATTACCAGTCAAAACTGGTTTGTGATGGTCCTCGAGGCTCGCTTGCAGGATTTATTAACTTTGCCCTTTTTTGGAGCGGATCGTCAGTTACTGTGGGCTATACAAATGAAGAGCCACACAGGCTCACATTATTGCCTAAAATTGAGCCAATTCACGTCATGCCCACTTTAATATTGGCAACTCCAGTGCTCACACCGCTCGCAAGATTATTCACGCCAGATCCTGTCATGGCCACTACCGAGCCTGAGCCTCTTCACGTCAGCTCTGCCGAACCTGAGCCTCTTCACGTCAGCTCTACCGAGCCTCAGCCTCTTCATGTCAGCCCTGCAGTGCCTGAGCTACTTCACATCAGTCCTGCCGAGCCAGAGCTTCACGTCACTTCTGCCGATCCAGAGACGGTTCACGTCACTTCTGCCGATCCAGAGATGGTTCACGTCATTTCTGCCGATCCAGAGACGGTTCACGTCATTTCTGCCCGGTTCACGTCATTTCTGCTGATCCAGAGACGGTTCACGCCAGTCCTGCCGAGCCTGCACTTCACTCCAGTCTTGCCGAGCCTGCACTTCACGCCAGTCCTGCCGAGCCTGCACTTCACGCCAGTCCCGCCGAGCCTGCGACTGAGAGCGTGTCATGCCCGCCGAGCCTGCGACTGAGAGCGTCATGCCCGCCGAGCTTGAGACTGAGAGCGTCATGCCCCCCGAGCCAGAGCTTCCTTCGCCGCTGGTTCCGTCCAGCCCAGAGTTTCCTTCGTCGCTGATCCCATCCAGCTCAGAGCCCTCTTCGCCGCTGGTCCCGTCCAGCTCAGAGCCCTCTTCGCCGCTGGTCCCGTCCAGCTCAGAGCCCTCTTCACCGCTGGTCCCGTCCAGCTCGACCAGCTCAGAGCCCTCTTCGCCGCTGGTCCTGTCCAGCTCAGAGCCCTCTTCGCCGCTGGTCCTGCCCAGCTCAAAGCCCTCTTCATCGCTGGTCCTGCCCAGCTCAAAGCCCTCTTCATCGTTGGTCCTGCCCAGCTCAAAGCCCTCTTCATCGCTGGTCCTGTCCAGTCCTGACCTGCCCTCGTCACAGAACTCGTCCAGCCCTGACCTGCCTTCACCGCCTGTCTCATCCAGCCCTGACACGCCTTCGCCACTGGACTCCTCCTACCTGGAGCCTAAGTCCGTTAACCTCCCCAAGAAAATGTTGGGGGGGGGGGGTCAATAAGCCTTCACCGCCATGGCCACCCGAAGGGTCCTCTCCACCGTGGCCACCCGAAGGGTCCTCACCGCCATGGTCACCCGAAGGGTCTTCTCCGCCTTGGCCACCCGAAGGGTCCTCTCCGCCGTGGCCACCCGAAGGGTCTTCTCCGCCTTGGCCACCCGAAGGGTCCTCTCCGCTGTGGCCACCCGAAGGGTCTTCTCCGCCTTGGCCACCCCAAAGGGTCCTCTCCGACTTGGCCACCCCGAAGGGTCCTCACCGCCTTGGCCACCCGAAGGGTCCTCTCCGCCGTGGTCACCTCCTCAGCCTGCTTCACTATGGCCACCTCCTCAGCCTGATCCGCCCTGGCCGCCTGCACAGCCTGATCCGCCCTGGCCGGCTGCACAGCCTGATCCGCCCTGGCCTCCCGTCCTGCCACAGACTCCAGGTCTTATGCCGCTCCACGGGCCTGGCCCTCCATCCCGCCCCCGGGTCCGTCTCCTCTCCTCCTCTCCCGACGCCCATCAAAACAAAAACAATAGTTCAGGAGGGTGGTGGAGAGGAGGCGGACCCGGGGGCGGGATGGAGGGCCAGGCCCGTGGAGCGGCAGAAGACCTGGAGTCTGTGGCAGGACGGGAGGCCAGGGCGGATCAGGCTGTGCAGGCGGCCAGGGCGGATCAGGCTGTGCAGGCGGCAATGGTGAAGCAGGCTGAGGAGGTGACCACGGCGGAGAGGACCCTTCGGGTGGCCAAGGCGGTGAGGACCCTTTGGGTGACCATGGCGGTGAGGACCCTTCGGGTGGCCACGGCGGAGAGGACCCTTCGGGTGGCCAAGGCGGAAAGGACCCTTCGGGTGGCCAAGGTGGAGAAGACCCTTCGGGTGGCCACGGCAGAGAGGACCCTTCGGGTGGCCAAGGCGGTGAGGACCCTTCGGGTGACCATGGCGGTGAGGACCCTTCGGGTGGCCATGGCGGTGAGGACCCTTCGGGTGGCCACGGCGGAGAGGACCCTTCGGGTGGCCAAGGCGGAGAAGACCCTTCGGGTGGCCATGGCGGTGAGGACCCTTCAGGTGGCCACGGCGGAGAGGACCCTTCGGGTGGCCATGGCGGTGAAGGCTTATTGCCCCCCCCCCCCCAAAATTTTCTTGGGGAGGTTAACGGACTTAGGCTCCGGGTAGGAGGAGTCCAGTGGCGAAGGCGTGTCAGGGCTGGATGAGACAGGCGGTGAAGGCAGGTCAGGGCTGGATGAGTTCTGCGACGAGGGCAGGTCAGGACTGGACAGGACCAGCGGCGAAGAGGGCTCTGAGCTGGACGGGACCAGCGGCGAAGAGGGCTCTGAGCTGGACAGGACCAGCGGCGAAGAGGGCTCTGAGCTGGACGGGACCAGCGGCGAAGAGGGCTCTGAGCTGGACGGGACCAGCGGCGAAGAGGGCTCTGAGCTGGACGGGACCAGCGGCGAAGAGGGCTCTGGGCTGGACGGGACCAGCGGCGAAGAGGGCTCTGGGCTGGACGGAACCAGCGGCGAAGGAAGCTCTGGCTCGGGGGGCATGACGCTCTCAGTCGCAGGCTCGGCGGGCATGACGCTCTCAGTCGCAGGCTCGGCGGGACTGGCGTGAAATGCAGGCTCGGCTGGACTGGCGTGAAGTGCAGGCTCGGCAAGACTGGCGTGAAGTGCAGGCTCGGCAGGACTGGCGTGAACCGTCTCTGGATCAGCAGAAATGACGTGAACCGTCTCTGGATCGGCAGAAATGACGTGAACCATCTCTGGATCGGCAGAAGTGACGAGAACCGTCTCTGGATCGGCAGAAGTGACGTGAAGCTCTGGCTCGGCAGGACTGATGTGAAGTAGCTCAGGCACTGCAGGGCTGACATGAAGAGGCTGAGGCTCGGCAGAGCTGACGTGAAGAGGCTCAGGCTCGGCAGCGGCCATGACAGGATCTGGCGTGAATACACTTGCGAGCGGTGTGAGCACTGGAGTTGCCAATATTAAAGTGGGCATGACGTGAATTGGCTCAGTTTTAGGCAATAATGTGAGCCTGCGGGGCTCTTCATTTGTATAGCCCACAGTAACTGACGATCCGCTCCAAAAAAGGGCAAAGTTAATAAATCCTGCAAGCGAGCCTCGAGGACCATCACGAACCAGTTTTGACTGGTAATATTTATTGAGCCCATAACAATAAAAATTCGAGTGGTCGGTTACCTTGACGGAGCTGAAGGATGCGTACTGCTGGATCCATTGTGTGGTCAGTTCTTCTGTTACATCTTTGGTTGAAGCAGAGGAGGAAGCAGGATCCACGTGCAGTAGTCTTTTATTAAATGAACTCAAAACTTCACATATACAAGCACAAACTCAGGACTCAGACTCGGGGAACAGAACAACCGCAATGGTGCAACAATAAACAAGAACTGACAAAGACTAAACTAAACACAGGGCTTAAATACACAGACAGACCAGCTAAACAAGATAACAAGGGGGCGTGGCTAATCAGAAACACCTGGGGAGACTAATCAACATAACGGGGAACTGCTGAACACGGGACAGAACAGAGGAACACAGATATAAATCATTACAACTGTTATAAACATGAACCTCGTCTGAAAGGCAAAGGGGGAGGTGTTGCTGTAATTTATTGTAATATTTTTAGAATTACTGAGAAGTCTAGTTTCAAATATAATTCTTTTGAAGTGTTGGTGCTTAATATAGCAATATATAGTGTCAATGATAAATCACGTTTAACATTTGTGCTGGCTACTGTATACAGGCCACCAGGGCACCATACAGACTTTATCAAAGAATTTGCAGATTTTCTATCAGAGTAAGTACTGGCTGCAGATAAAGTACTAATTGTTGGTGATTTTAATATACATGTAGATAACAAAAAAGATGCATTGGGACTGGCATTTAAAGACATTCTTAACTCTATTGGAGTTAGACAACACATGTCAGGACCTGCTCATTGTCGTAATCATACCCTAGATCTAATATTATCACACGGAATCAATGTTGAAGGCGTTGAAATTCTGCAGCAGAGCGATGACATCTCAGATCATTATTTAGTCTCGTGTAAACTTCATTTAGCCAAGGCTGCAAAGCCGACTCCGTGTTACAAATATGTGAGACCTGTCACTTCTGCCGCTAAAGATTGCTTTATTAATAATCTTCCTGATCAGTTTCATCATCTCAGCATCCCAGATAGCTTAGAAGAACTCGATATTGCGACAGAAACTTTTAACTCTCTCTTTTCCAGCACTTTAGACTGATTTGCTCTTATCATCCGATCGTGGTTGTATCTCTCTATTAGTGTTACTCGATCTTAGTGCTGCATTTGACACTATTGACCACAACATTCTTTTAAATAGACTCAAAAATTATGTTGGCATTAGTGGAATTGCATTAGCATGGTTTAAATCATACTTATCTGACCGTTATCAGTTTGTAGCAGTAAATGAAGAGATGTCTTATCGATCACAAGTTCAGTATGGCGTACCACAAGGCTCAGTACTAGGACCGTTGCTGTTCACTCTGTACATGCTACCCTTGGGAGATATCATTAGGAAGCATGGCATTAGTTTTCACTGTTATGCTGATGATACTCAGCTGTATATTTCTTCACACCCTGACGAAACTTACCAGGTCACAAAATTAACAGAATGCATAGCTGATATAAAAAACTGGATGACTAGTAATTTCCTACAACTTAATTCTGAAAAAACAGAGATTCTAATTATTGGACAAAAAACGTCCTCACGTAATAACCTAGAATACTGTCTAACACTTGATGGCTGCTCTGTTAAGTCTTCGTCGTCGGTTAGGAACCTGGGTGTGCTCTTTGATACCAATCTTTCATTTGAAAGTCTCGTGTCTAGTATCTGTAAAGCCGCATTCTTCCATCTTAAAAATATATCTAAATTACGTCATATGCTCTCATTGACAAATGTGGAACAATTAGTCCATGGGTTCATGACATCAAGGCTAGATTATTGTAATGCTATTATGGGTGGTTGCCCTGCACACTCAATAAACAAACTACAGCTGGTCCAAAACGCAGCAGCTCGAGTTCTTACCAGAACCAGGAAGTATGACCATATTAGCCCGGTTCTGTCAACACTGCACTGGCTCCCTATTAAACATCATATACATTTTAAAATATTGCTGATTACTTACAAAGCACTAAATGGTTTAGCTCCGCAGTACTTGAGCGAGCTCTTAATGCATTATAGTCCTTCACGTCTATTGCGATCTCAAAACTCCGGCCAGTTGATAATACCTAGAATATAAAAATCGACTGCTGGTGGTAGATCCTTCTCCTATTTAGCTCCAAAACTTTGGAACAATCTTCCCTACATTGTCCGGGAAGCAGACACACTCTGTCAGTTCAAAGCTAGACTAAAAACACATCTCTTTGACCTAGCATACACATAACACATTATAGACATCCATAATTCAATATTAAGCTGCATAGATTAGGTCAGCCGGAACCGGGAACACTTCCCATAAATCCTGATGTACTCGTTACATCATAAGAAGAATGGCGTCTACGCTAATATTAGTCTCTCTGTTTATCCCGAGGTTTACTACAGTCCGCCGGATCCAAATCTGATGAAGGACCTTCGGCTGGACACGATGACAGCGCAGTCCTGAAATGTCCACTAGTCTCTCCTCTGTGAAGGCCTCCCTCCTTCCCTCCCTTTACCTATCTACAGATAAAGCGTTGTCGGGATAATTCCAGTTTGCGTGGCTACGTGGAAGCGATACAAATTCTGTATTAATTTTAAGGCCAGACAAGTAGTTTGTTGAGGGTTGATTTGTAGGGAGATTTTATCAAGATATCAAGATTTTGATAGCTTATTTTATTTACTTGGCTGCTTTTTTTATCATTCAAATTTGGCTGGGTGGCTAATAACAATTTTTTCTGTTGTGTGACAAGCTCAGAACTAGGGATGGTGAAAACTAAAAAATGTCTTGACCGACCACCGAGCCTCATTAGCCGGTTGAAACCGGTTAACCGATTAGTTTAAAATATGCTACGCTATTTGAAATAACAGCCATTTCGAGCCGCGCCTGCAATTTCGCAACTCTGTTGCATCTCTCTGCCGCTCTGCCTCCCGCTCACACACACACACACACACCCGCCCTTCCAGTCACATCACTTTTTTTTAAATCCCCTACAGTGCGAAACATGAGTCCTGCAAACGCGGCGCCGAGGAGCTTGTATGTAATCAGAGGACAAATGGCTCCTTAGTTTTGGAATGGTTTGGTGCAAGGTGATCGCGTTGAAAATAAAGGCATTTGTCTAGCGTTAGAAGCTCAAGAAAACGACAGCTCCGAAGAGACGCCGCTTTAGTTTGAGGTAGTGCTAGCAATAATAAAGAAAGATGATGATCATCATCACATCATAGATGATGTGCTACTACTGTATTTAAGCACTGTATCACACAAGTTGCAACTTACATCTGTGTCATTCTTTTTGGTGAAATGGTCCCACACACTACTTTTCTTTGAACGCTTCATCCTGTCGTCTGCCCTGGCTCTAACCTCGAGTGTTTTAGCCTGTAGCCTTTACTTTTCGCAAACCTTGTGAGCGCGCGAACCCAAACGCTGTGACCTCGCCCCAGATGTTTTTATTGGTTTATTAAGTACAAACAGGCGAGTTATGAAAAATTGAGTGTGAGGGATTTGTTCACTTCACACAAAAAGATCTTGGAATGAGATGGCTAACTGTAGTAGCGTTTAGTCCACTGTCTATAATAGCCTAATTTAGAGATCACTTTTTTTTTTCTTTTTTTTTTACCGACAACTTTGATCGGTTAACGTTGATACGGTCAACCATCGGTCAAACGGTCATCGGTTAACATCCCTACTCAGAACACATACTTAATTTTGACTTTACAGGGACTTTAAGAGTTTTCTGTTAGAACGGTGTCGTGTTAGCGGCCCCTTAGTTAATAACTACATTTTACATTTACATTTAGTCATTTAGCAGACGCTTTTGTCCAAAGCAACTTACAAATTAGGACTAAATTAAGCGAGTCATCGTGAAGAGGCAAGAAACAACACAAGAAGTGCTCAAAATACGAAGTTCAGGCATTGGTCAGAGTAGCATAAGCCCTATAAGCGAGGATTTAAAGGAAACATTTTTTTATGAGGTTTAGTGCTCACGGAAGAGATGGGTTTTCAGCTGTCTTTTGAATGTTGTCAGGGATTCTGCATTCCGGATGAGGGTGGGGAGAGCATTCCACCAGCATGGAACTGTGAATGAGAATGTTCTGGAAAGTTATTTTGTGGCTTTCTGTGATGGAACCACGAGCCGTCGCTCGTTGACCGATCGTAGGCTTCTGGTAGGGATGTAGGCTCTTAGGAGTGAGTGAAAGTAGGAGGGAGCTGAGCCTGTGATAGATCTGTAAGCAAGCGTCAATGCCTTGAACTTGATGCGAGCAGCAAGAGGTAGCCAGTGCAGAGAGATGAACAGAGCAGTGACGTGGGCCCTTTTGTGCTCGTTGCAGACAAGACGAGCTGCAGCGTTCTGAATCATTTGTAGAGGTTTAGTTGCAGATGGTGGAAGTCCAGCCAGAAGAGCATTGCAGTAGTCAAGCCTAGAGATGACCAGAGCCTGGACAAGAAGTTGTGTTGCATGCTCAGTTAGGAAAGGCCTGATCTTCCTGATGTTGTGCAGTGCAAACCTGCATGATCGGGCTGTCTTTGAAATGTGATCCGTGAAGGTCAGCTGGTCATCAAATGTTACTCCAAGATTTCTGACCGACCTTAATGGGGTGATTGATGCTGAATCTAGCTGGATAGTGAAGTTGTGCTGTAGAGACGGATTGGCAGGGAGGACGAGAAGCTCAGTCTTTGCCAGGTTGAGCTGCAGGTGATGTTCCTTCATCCATGTCGAGATGTCCGCCAGACAGCTTGAGATCCGTGCAGCTACTGTGGGATCATCTGGTTGAAATGAGAGGAAGAGCTGTGTGTCATCAGCCTAGCAGTGGTAGGAGAAACCATGTGCCTGTATGATGTGTCCCAGTGATGTGGTGTAGATGGAGAAGAGGAGGGGTCCCAGCACTGAGCCCTGAGGAACCCCTGTGGTCAGTTGATGTGCTCTGGATACCTCGCCTCTCCATGCGACCCTGAAGGACCTACCTGTGAGATAGGACTCGAACCAGTGGAGGGAAGTTGCTGTGATGCCCAGAGATGAGAGGGTGGACAGAAGGATCTGATGATTCACAGTGTCGAAGGCAGCAGACAGATCCAGGAGAATGAGAACTGAGGACTTGGAAGCAGCTTTTGCGATCCGTAGGGCTTCTGTGACCGACAGTAATGCAGTCTCAGTTGAATGCCCTTTCTTGAAGCCGGATTGGTTGACATCCAGCTGGTTGTTTAGAGACAGGAAGGATGTTACTTGGTTGAAAACAGCTCTTTTAAGTGTTTTCGCAATGAATGGTTGGAGAGAGACAGGTCTGTAACTCCCTGCAAGTGATGTGTTTAGTGTTGGTTTAAGCAGTGGAGTTACCCGAGCCTGCTGGAATGCTGTAGGGAAATGCCAGTATGGAGGGATGAGTTGATGATGTGTGTGAGTGCTGGTAGAAGTGTGGGAGAGATGGCTTGTAGAAGGTGTGAGGGGATGGGGTCTAGAGGACAGGAGGGAGGATGACTGGAGAGGAGAAGTTTAGATACTTCTTCATCGGTTAGTGGAGAGAAGGAGGAGAGAGGGTTATTGGCTGTGGGAGAGGTCGGTCTGGGTTCCTGTGTGTGTGTGGAGCTGAGAACTGACTGCTGATAGATGTTGTTTTGTTGGTGAAGTAGTTAGCAAAATCATCAGCAGTTAAAGAGGAGGCGGGTGGAGGAGGAGGTGGACAGAGGAAAGAGCTGAATGTCTTGAAGAGTGATCGTGTGTTAGAGGAGCTGTTGATCTTGTGGAAATACTTCTAGCTTCTGACCAAGGCTGTATCTCAATACTAGTTTTACTCGAACTTAGTGCTGCGTTCGACACTGTAGATCACAAAATACTCTTAGATAGACTACAAAACTACACTGGTGTTCAGGGACAGGCATTAAACTGGTTCAGATCGTACTTATCAGACCGTTACCATTTTGTCTGTTTAAATGGGGAAAAATCGAAGATAACTTCAGTAAACTATGGAGTGCCGCAAGGATCTGTGTTAGGCCCTCTGCTATTCTCAATATATATGCTGCCACTTGGTAATATTATAAGAAAACATGGAATTAATTTCCACTGTTATGCGGATGACACTCAATTATATATTTCATCACGACCAGATGAAAACAATAAATTATCTAAATTGACAGAGTGTGTTAAAGATATAAAATACTGGATGACGTGTAATTTTCTGCTATTAAATTCAGATAAAACGGAGGTATTAATTATTAGTCCAAAAAACTGCCCACAAAACCTCTTACAATACAACTTTAATTTAGAAGGGTGTCCTGTTACTTTATCCACTACAGTAAAAGACCTGGGTGTTATATTAGACCGCAACTTGTCTTTTGAAAATCATATTTCATATGTTACAAGAACAGCCTTTTTCCACCTTAGAAACATTGCTAAGCTACGTAATATGCTATCTGTTTCTGATGCAGAAAAGTTAGTTCATGCATTCATGACCTCGAGACTAGATTACTGTAATGCCTTATTAGCTGGTTGTCCTGCATCCTCAATAAACAATCTACAGTTAGTCCAAAATGCAGCCGCTAGAGTTCTTACTAGATCAAGAAAATATGATCATATAACACCAATTCTATCGTCTCTACACTGGTTACCTATAAAGTTCCGTATCAATTACAAAGTATTACTACTGAACTATAAAGCCCTAAATGGTTTAGCTCCCCTGTATTTAACGGAACTTCTATCGCCCTACAATCCATCGCGCTCTTTAAGATCACTAAATTCGAGGCTTCTGGTCATTCCTAGGATATCTAAGTCCACTAAAGGAGGGAGAGCGTTTTCACATTTAGCTCCTAAACTCTGGAATGGCCTTCCTGATATTGTTCGAGTCTCAGACTCGCTGTCCCAGTTTAAAACTAGATTAAAGACGCATCTCTTTAGCCAAGCATTCACATAATACTTACCTTTTATACTACAGTTGAATCAGATTGAATGCATTGATATTATGAACAGCAGCTACGCTAATTATTTCCCATCTGCTTTTCTGTTGTTATCTCGGGACGCTAGTCCCGAGGTAAATACAGATCGTCAGCTCCAGTTTGTATTCAGCCTCCCATGGAAACTACAGATGCCTCAACACCCGTGCAGAGACCACTCGAAGCCCGTGACGAGACGACTCGACGCCCGTGAAGAGACGACTCGACGCTGGCGATATGTTTATGCCCTAAATCAATACATGATTAATTAACTAACTGTTTTTCTCTATGTACATTTCTGAAATGCACTTTCTGTAAAGCTGCTTTGAAACAATATGTATTGTGAAAAGCGCTATACAAATAAATTTGAATTGAATTGAATTGAATTGAAATATGAAGAAATGAACATCAACAGAAAAGGAAGAGAGGTGGTTAAAATGGAGCACACGCTAATCTATAACTATAACTAATAGACTAACTAATCTATAACTAATAACTAATGATCGTTGCGACGGAAGTGAATCAATCAAACTAACTTTAGCTGGACAATAACTTTATTCTAGATCTGCTGTAAAGCCCAAACAATTACTTTAATTTCCTATTATCACTGTAAAGCTGCTTTGGAACAATCTACATTGTTAAAGCGCTGTATAAATGAAGATGACTATTTTACATTTTTACCTTCACACAAATCTGTATTTTATTTAGACGGGTTCCTTCTTTAAATAACAGCCGCGTCTGAAAAGTATTGCAGCTTGAATTTTATTGCTCTTATGCCTGGTTCAGATTACACGATTTAGACTCCTAAAATCTTGTCATGTCGGACTACACGTTGCTTTCCGACCAGTCATCGCGTGCCGTCTCACACACACACTCACTCGCACACATATACACATACACGCACTCACTCACTCTCTCTCACACACACACACACACACACACACACACACACACACACACACACACACACACTCTCTCTCTCTCTCTCTCTCTCTCTAGCTCTAGCTCACTCACTCACACAAATGCACTCACTCACGCTCATTCACTCACTCTCACACACACGCACTCTCTCTCTCTCTCTAGCTCACTCACTCACACAAACGCACTCACTCACTCACGCACACACACACTCACTCACTCACTCACTCGCGCACACACACTCGCTCACTCACACACACACACACACACACACACACACACTCTCTCTCTCTCTCTCTCTCTCTCTCTCTCTCTCTCTAGCTCACTCACTCACACAAACGCACTCACTCACTCACGCTCACTCTCTCACACACACACACACACACACACACACACTCTCTCCCTAGCTCACTCACCCACACAAACGCACTCACTCACTCACACTCACTCACTCACACACTCACTCACGCTCACTCACTCGCTCACGCACACACACCTCGCTCACTCACTCA
>NC_140227.1:1973904-2101404 GCF_951802725.1 Rutilus rutilus
CCTGTGCCTGTGCGGTGAACTCTACCTGTGCCTGTGCGGTGAACTCTACCTGTGTCTGTGCGGTGAACTCTACCTGTGTCTGTGTGGTGAACTCTACCTGTGTCTGTGTGGTGAACTCTACCTGTGTCTGTGCGGTGAACTCTACCTGTGTCTGTGTGGTGAACTCTACCTGTGTCTGTGTGGTGAACTCTACCTGTGCCTGTGTGGTGAACTCTACCTGTGCCTGTGCGGTGAACTCTACCTGTGTCTGTGCGGTGAACTCTACCTGTGTCTGTGTGGTGAACTCTACCTGTGTCTGTGTGGTGAACTCTACCTGTGTCTGTTTGGTGAACTCTACCTGTGTCTGTGTGGTGAACTCTACCTGTGTCTGTGTGGTGAACTCTACCTGTGTCTGTGCGGTGAACTCTACCTGTGTCTGTGTGGTGAACTCTACCTGTGTCTGTTTGGTGAACTCTACCTGTGTCTGTGCGGTAAACTCTACCTGTGCCTGTGCGGTGAACTCTACCTGTGTCTGTGCGGTGAACTCTACCTGTGTCTGTGTGGTGAACTCTACCTGTGTCTGTGCGGTGAACTCTACCTGTGTCTGTGCGGTGAACTCTACCTGTGTCTGTGTGGTGAACTCTACCTGTGTCTGTTTGGTGAACTCTACCTGTGTCTGTGCGGTAAACTCTACCTGTGCCTGTGCGGTGAACTCTACCTGTGTCTGTGCGGTGAACTCTACCTGTGTCTGTGTGGTGAACTCTACCTGTGTCTGTGTGGTGAACTCTACCTGTGTCTGTGTGGTGAACTCTACCTGTGTCTGTGCGGTGAACTCTACCTGTGTCTGTGCGGTGAACTCTACCTGTGTCTGTGTGGTGAACTCTACCTGTGTCTGTTTGGTGAACTCTACCTGTGTCTGTGCGGTAAACTCTACCTGTGCCTGTGCGGTGAACTCTACCTGTGTCTGTGCGGTGAACTCTACCTGTGTCTGTTTGGTGAACTCTACCTGTGTCTGTGCGGTGAACTCTGTGTCTGTGTGGTGAACTCTACCTGTGTCTGTTTGGTGAACTCTACCTGTGTCTGTGTGGCGAACTCTACCTGTGTCTGTGTGGTGAACTCTGTGTCTGTGTGGCGAACTCTACCTATGTCTGTGCGGTGAACTCTGTGTCTGTGTGGTGAACTCTACCTGTGTCTGTGTGGCGAACTCTACCTGTGTCTGTGCGGTGAACTCTACCTGTGTCTGTGTGGTGAACTCTGTGTCTGTGTGGTGAACTCTACCTGTGTCTGTGTGGTGAACTCTACCTGTGTCTGTTTGGTGAACTCTACCTGTGTCTGTGTGGCGAACTCTACCTGTGTCTGTGTGGTGAACTCTGTGTCTGTTTGGTGAACTATACCTGTGTCTGTGCGGTGAAATCTACCTGTGTCTGTGTGGTGAACTCTACCTGTGTCTGTGCGGTGAACTCTACCTGCGCCTGTGTGGTGAACTCTACCTGTGTCTGTGTGGTGAACTCTACCTGTGTCTGTGCGGTGAACTCTACCTGTGTCTGTGTGGTGAACTCTACCTGTGTCTGTGCGGTGAACTCTACCTGTGTCTGTGCGGTGAACTCTACCTGTGTACCTGTGTCTGTGTGGTGAACTATACCTGTGTCTGTGTGGTGAACTCTACCTGTGTCTGTGTGGTGAACTCTACCTGTGTCTGTGCGGTGAACTCTACCTGTGTCTGTGTGGTGAACTCTACCTGTGTCTGTGCGGTGAACTCTACCTGTGTACCTGTGTCTGTGTGGTGAACTCTACCTGTGTCTGTGTGGTGAACTCTACCTGTGTCTGTGCGGTGAACTCTACCTGTGTCTGTGTGGTGAACTCTACCTGTGTCTGTGTGGTGAACTCTACCTGTGTCTGTGCGGTGAACTCTACCTGTGTCTGTGCGGTGAACTCTACCTGTGTCTGTGCGGTGAACTCTACCTGTGCGGTGAACTCTACCTGTGTCTGTGTGGTGAACTCTACCTGTGTCTGTGCGGTGAACTCTACCTGTGTCTGCGCGGTGAACTCTGTGTCTGCGTGGTGAACTCTACTTGTGTCTGCGTGGTGAACTCTACCTGTGTCTGTGCGGTGAACTCTACCTGTGTGTGTGCGGTGAACTCTACCTGTGTCTGTGCGGTGAACTCTACCTGTGTCTGTGCGGTGAACTCTGTGTCTGTGTGGTGAACTCTACCTGTGTCTGTGTGGTGAACTCTACCTGTGTCTGTGTGGTGAACTCTACCTGTGTCTGTGCGGTGAACTCTACCTGTGTACCTGTGTCTGTGCGGTGAACTCTACCTGTGTCTGTGCGGTGAACTCTACCTGTGTCTGTGCGGTGAATTCTACCTGTGTCTGTGTGGTGAACTCTACCTGTGTCTGTGTGGTGAACTCTACCTGTGTACCTGTGTCTGTGCGGTGAACTCTACCTGTGTCTGTGTGGTGAACTCTACCTGTGTCTGTGTGGTGAACTCTACCTGTGTCTGTGTGGTGAACTCTACCTGTGTCTGTGCGGTGAACTCTGTGTGGTGAACTCTACCTGTGTCTGTGCGGTGAACTCTGTGTGGTGAACTCTACCTGTGTCTGTGCGGTGAACTCTGTGTGGTGAACTCTACCTGTGTCTGTGTGGTGAACTCTACCTGTGTCTGTGTGGTGAAATCTACCTGTGTCTGTGTGGTGAACTCTACCTGTGTCTGTCTGGTGAACTCTACCTGTGTCTGTGCGGTGAACTCTGTGTGGTGAACTCTACCTGTGTCTGTGTGGTGAACTCTACCTGTGTCTGTGCGGTGAAATCTACCTGTGTCTGTGCGGTGAACTCTGTGTGGTGAACTCTACCTGTGTCTGTGTGGTGAACTCTACCTGTGTCTGTGTCTGTGTGGTGAACTCTACCTGTGTCTGTGTGGTGAACTCTACCTGTGTCTGTGCGGTGAATTCTACCTGTATCTGTACGGTGAATTCTGTGTCTGTGCGGTGAATTCTAACTGTGTCTGTGCGGTGAACTCTACCTCTGTCTGTGTGGTGAACTCTGTGCGGTGAAATCTACCTGTGTCTGTGCGGTGAACTCTACCTGTGTCTGTCTGGTGAACTCTACCTGTGTCTGTGCGGTGAACTCTGTGTGGTGAACTCTACCTGTGTCTGTGTGGTGAACTCTACCTGTGTCTGTGCGGTGAATTCTACCTGTATCTGTACGGTGAATTCTGTGTCTGTGCGGTGAATTCTAACTGTGTCTGTGTGGTGAGCTCTACCTGTGTCTGTCTGGTGAACTCTACCTGTGTCTGTGTGGTGAGCTCTACCTGTGTCTGTCTGGTGAACTCTACATGTGTCTGTGCGGTGAACTCTACCTGTGTCTGTGTGGTGAACTCTACCTGTGTCTGTGCGGTGAACTCTACCTGTGTCTGTGTGGTGAACTCTACCTGTGTCTGTGTGGTGAACTCTACCTGTGTCTGTGTGGTGAACTCTACCTGTGTCTGTCTGGTGAACTCTACATGTGTCTGTGCGGTGAACTCTGTGTCTGTGTGGTGAACTCTACCTGTGTCTGTGTGGTGAACTCTACCTTTGTCTGTGCGGTGAACTCTACCTGTGTACCTGTGTCTGTGTGGTGAACTCTACCTGTGTCTGTGTGGTGAACTCTACCTGTGTCTGTGCGGTGAACTCTACCTGTGTCTGTGTGGTGAACTCTACCTGTGTCTGTGTGGTGAACTCTACCTGTGTCTGTGCGGTGAACTCTACCTGTGTCTGTGCGGTGAACTCTACCTGTGTCTGTGCGGTGAACTCTACCTGTGTCTGTGCGGTGAACTCTACCTGTGTCTGTGTGGTGAACTCTACCTGTGTCTGTGCGGTGAACTCTACCTGTGTCTGCGCGGTGAACTCTACCTGTGTCTGCGTGGTGAACTCTACTTGTGTCTGCGTGGTGAACTCTACCTGTGTCTGCGTGGTGAACTCTACCTGTGTCTGTGCGGTGAACTCTACCTGTGTCTGTGCGGTGAACTCTACCTGTGTGTGTGCGGTGAACTCTACCTGTGTCTGTGCGGTGAACTCTACCTGTGTCTGTGCGGTGAACTCTACCTGTGTCTGTGTGGTGAACTCTACCTGTGTCTGTGTGGTGAACTCTGTGTCTGTGTGGTGAACTCTACCTGTGTCTGTGTGGTGAACTCTACCTGTGTCTGTGCGGTGAACTCTACCTGTGTACCTGTGTCTGTGCGGTGAACTCTACCTGTGTCTGTGCGGTGAACTCTACCTGTGTCTGTGCGGTGAATTCTACCTGTGTCTGTGTGGTGAACTCTACCTGTGTCTGTGTGGTGAACTCTACCTGTGTACCTGTGTCTGTGCGGTGAACTCTACCTGTGTCTGTGTGGTGAACTCTACCTGTGTCTGTGTGGTGAACTCTACCTGTGTCTGTGTGGTGAACTCTACCTGTGTCTGTGCGGTGAACTCTGTGTGGTGAACTCTACCTGTGTCTGTGCGGTGAACTCTGTGTGGTGAACTCTACCTGTGTCTGTGCGGTGAACTCTGTGTGGTGAACTCTACCTGTGTCTGTGTGGTGAACTCTACCTGTGTCTGTGTGGTGAAATCTACCTGTGTCTGTGTGGTGAACTCTACCTGTGTCTGTCTGGTGAACTCTACCTGTGTCTGTCTGGTGAACTCTACCTGTGTCTGTGCGGTGAACTCTGTGTGGTGAACTCTACCTGTGTCTGTGTGGTGAACTCTACCTGTGTCTGTGCGGTGAAATCTACCTGTGTCTGTGCGGTGAACTCTGTGTGGTGAACTCTACCTGTGTCTGTGTCTGTGTGGTGAACTCTACCTGTGTCTGTGTGGTGAACTCTACCTGTGTCTGTGCGGTGAATTCTACCTGTATCTGTACGGTGAATTCTGTGTCTGTGCGGTGAATTCTAACTGTGTCTGTGCGGTGAACTCTACCTCTGTCTGTGTGGTGAACTCTGTGCGGTGAAATCTACCTGTGTCTGTGCGGTGAACTCTACCTGTGTCTGTCTGGTGAACTCTACCTGTGTCTGTGCGGTGAACTCTGTGTGGTGAACTCTACCTGTGTCTGTGTGGTGAACTCTACCTGTGTCTGTGCGGTGAATTCTACCTGTATCTGTACGGTGAATTCTGTGTCTGTGCGGTGAATTCTACCTGTATCTGTACGGTGAATTCTGTGTCTGTGCGGTGAATTCTAACTGTGTCTGTGTGGTGAGCTCTACCTGTGTCTGTCTGGTGAACTCTACCTGTGTCTGTGTGGTGAGCTCTACCTGTGTCTGTCTGGTGAACTCTACATGTGTCTGTGCGGTGAACTCTACCTGTGTCTGTGTGGTGAACTCTACCTGTGTCTGTGCGGTGAACTCTACCTGTGTCTGTGTGGTGAACTCTGTGTCTGTGTGGTGAACTCTACCTGTGTCTGTGTGGTGAACTCTACCTGTGTCTGTCTGGTGAACTCTACATGTGTCTGTGCGGTGAACTCTGTGTCTGTGTGGTGAACTCTACCTGTGTCTGTGTGGTGAACTCTACCTTTGTCTGTCTGGTGAACTCTACCTGTGTCTGTGCGGTGAACTCTACCTGTGTCTGTGCGGTGAACTCTACCTGTGTCTGTGCGGTGAACTCTACCTGTGTCTGTGTGGTGAACTCTACCTGTGTCTGTGCGGTGAACTCTGTGTCTGTGTGGTGAACTCTACCTGTGTCTGTGCGGTGAACTCTGTGTCTGTGTGGTGAACTCTAACTGTGTCTGTGCGGTGAACTCTACCTGTGTCTGTGTGGTGAATTCTGTGTCTGTGTGGTGAACTCTAACTGTGTCTGTGTGGTGAACTCTACCTGTGTCTGTGTGGCGAACTCTACCTGTGTCTGTGTGGTGAATTCTGTGTCTGTGTGGTGAACTCTAACTGTGTCTGTGTGGTGAACTCTACCTGTGTCTGTGCAGTGAATTCTACCTGTGTCTGTGCGGTGAACTCTACCTGTGTCTGTGTGGTGAACTCTACCTGTGTCTGTGGTGAACTCTACCTGTGTCTGTCTGGTGAACTCTACCTGTGTCTGTGCGGTGAACTCTACCTGTGTCTGTGTGGTGAACTCTACCTGTGTCTGTGCGGTGAACTCTGTGTCTGTGTGGTGAAATCTACCTGTGTCTGTGTGGTGAACTCTACCTGTGTCTGTGTGGTGAACTCTACCTGTGTCTGTGTGGTGAACTCTGTGTCTGTGTGGTGAACTCTACCTGTGTCTGTGCGGTGAACTCTACCTGTGTCTGTGTGGTGAACTCTGTCTGTGTGGTGAACTCTACCTGTGTCTGTCTGGTGAACTCTACCTGTGTCTGTCTGGTGAACTCTACCTGTGTCTGTGCGGTGAACTCTACCTGTGTCTGTGCGGTGAACTCTACCTGTGTCTGTGCGGTGAACTCTACCTGTGTCTGTGCGGTGAACTCTGTGTCTGTGTGGTGAAATCTACCTGTGTCTGTGTGGTGAACTCTACCTGTGTCTGTGTGGTGAACTCTACCTGTGTCTGTGTGGTGAACTCTGTGTCTGTGTGGTGAACTCTACCTGTGTCTGTGCAGTGAACTCTACCTGTGTCTGTGTGGTGAACTCTGTCTGTGTGGTGAACTCTACCTGTGTCTGTGTGGTGAACTCTACCTGTGTCTGTGTGGTGAACTCTGTGTGGTGAACTCTACCTGTGTCTGTGTGGTGAACTCTACCTGTGTCTGTGTGGTGAACTCTACCTGTGTCTGTGCGGTGAACTCTGTCTGTGTGGTGAACTCTACCTGTGTCTGTGTGGTGAACTCTACCTGTGTCTGTGTGGTGCACTCTACCTGTGTTTGTGTGGTGAACTCTACCTGTGTCTGTGTGGTGAACTCTACCTGTGTCTGTGTGGTGAACTCTACCTGTGTCTGTGCGGTGAACTCTACCTGTGTCTGTGCGGTGAACTCTGTGTCTGTGTGGTGAACTCTACCTGTGTCTGTGTGGTAAACTCTACCTGTGTCTGTCTGGTGAACTCTACATGTGTCTGTGCGGTGAACTCTGTGTCTGTGTGGTGAACTCTACCTGTGTCTGTGTGGTGAACTCTACCTGTGTCTGTGTGGTGAACTCTACCTGTGTCTGTCTGGTGAACTCTACCTGTGTCTGTGCGGTGAACTCTACCTGTGTCTGTGCGGTGAACTCTACCTGTGTCTGTGTGGTGAACTCTACCTGTGTCTGTGCGGTGAACTCTGTGTCTGTGTGGTGAACTCTAACTGTGTCTGTGTGGCGAACTCTACCTGTGTCTGTGTGGTGAATTCTGTGTCTGTGTGGTGAACTCTACCTGTGTCTGTGCAGTGAATTCTACCTGTGTCTGTGCGGTGAACTCTACCTGTGTCTGTGCGGTGAACTCTACCTGTGTCTGTGCGGTATACTCTACCTGTGTCTGTGTGGTGAACTCTACCTGTGTCTGTGCAGTGAATTCTACCTGTGTCTGTGCGGTGAACTCTACCTGTGTCTGTGTGGTGAACTCTAACTGTGTCTGTGTGGTGAACTCTACCTGTGTCTGTGCAGTGAATTCTACCTGTGTCTGTGTGGTGAACTCTACCTGTGTCTGTGTGGTGAACTCTAACTGTGTCTGTGCGGTGAACTCTACCTGTGTCTGTGTGGTGAACTCTACCTGTGTCTGTGTGGTGAACTCTACCTGTGTCTGTGTGGTGAACTCTACCTGTGTCTGTGCGGTGAAATCTACCTGTGTCTGTGTGGTGAACTCTACCTGTGTCTGTGTGGTGAACTCTACCTGTGTCTGTGCGGTGAAATCTACCTGTGTCTGTGCGGTGAACTCTGTGTGGTGAACTCTACCTGTGTCTGTGTGGTGAACTCTACCTGTGTCTGTGCGGTGAACTCTACCTGTGTCTGTGTGGTGAACTCTAACTGTGTCTGTGCGGTGAACTCTACCTGTGTCTGTGTGGTGAACTCTAACTGTGTCTGTGTGGTGAACTCTACCTGTGTCTGTGCAGTGAATTCTACCTGTGTCTGTGCGGTGAACTCTACCTGTGTCTGTGTGGTGAACTCTAACTGTGTCTGTGTGGTGAACTCTACCTGTGTCTGTGCAGTGAATTCTACCTGTGTCTGTGTGGTGAACTCTACCTGTGTCTGTGTGGTGAACTCTAACTGTGTCTGTGTGGTGAACTCTAACTGTGTCTGTGCGGTGAACTCTACCTGTGTCTGTGCGGTGAACTCTACCTGTGTCTGTGTGGTGAACTCTACCTGTGTCTGTGTGGTGAACTCTACCTGTGTCTGTGTGGTGAGCTCTACCTGTGTCTGTGTAGGAGCCATATTTAGAATTTTGTGCACTACCAAAATTGATATTTGTTTAATTCACTTATTTTATATTTTTCTTTTATGTTTCATATCTGGACTAACCTGTTCACGTGAATAGACTTGCTCCTCCTCCTTGACACGTCATGACGGCGCGAATGTACAGGTCTTAAACGTGTATTAGAATTGTTGGTAGACAGGTTAGAGTCATAGACAGTATATAAACTGGACACAGCGACCCCATTGGATTCAACGGAGACAAGTGAAGTCAAATAGAAGCTCTTACTTCCTGGGGGTCGAGCGTACTGCGCAGACTCAAACTGAGCTTGACGACGTAGATGTGACGTGAGCAACCCGTCTGTCTTCTAGTAGCTGTGCCAAGAGAAATCTAAATCATTCCCTTCCGAAACTTGCAGAGACGGAGAGTGTGAGTAGGAGGTGTCCATGAGCTAGGAGCAGGAGAAACTTTTGCTAAGTATTCTGATTAATTATTTTGTCACTTTGCCTCCACGTCCCCGCGATTGCCCGCGAGCTTCTCCTCCTGTCCATACAGTAATTCTCTACTGTGCGACAGAGAGTTGCGTGGTTATGACGCAATTGTTAGCCTAATTTTACAAAAATTGCTTCTACGGGGCCATAACGGAAACTACAAGGTAATGAAGCCTTTTATACATTTTCGTGTTTCTTTAGAAATAAATAATGGACAAATGGAGTCTTTAAATGCCTCAGATGTGAAGTTATTCGCTGTCAAAGTGACGCCAAAATGAATGGGAGTCAATGGGACGCTAACAGCAGGTGGGGGTCCGCTAGCCAATGGCGGCGCCCGGGGGTACCTTCAAAATAATAGAAAACCCTGCCCCCCTGGTTAGAGTGTGGAGAGCAACAGTTTTCTTCAATCGCATGCTATGGTATCGATGCTTACAGCAATATTTTGTTTTTTGTTTTCTTGGAAAGTTTTATTTATTTATTTTTTCTGGATTGAAAGTAAACCGGAGATTATGTTCAATAAACCGCGGCTTTTGTTATGACTGCATCTCCGTGCGTGCTGTGTGGACATGTGAATCGGGAGAGACTCCTCCGCTAACCTCAAAAGGGCTAAAGAAAGTTTTAACAAGATTAGCCTCTACAATTTATTGAAGAAAACTTGCACTAGAGATCGATCGACGAAACTAGAAAGGACTTTATTGTGGATTATCTTCTCAAGATTTCACGGCCGAAGTGGATGGATGCGATTTATCAATGAACAACGCATCAGCTGTGAGTACAAGAATGTAAACAAGCAACACAACTGGTCAATGAATCTGAGTTCGGATAGAATGTTTGAGTAAACGCATGTAAACAACAACATGCATGTAGCGTGAGCAGTAAGACAAACAATTGTCAGAGGTTTGGAATGTGCGTTTAAACGCTAAAGGAGCTGCTAGTATTGTGTCTTGTATTACATAATGGATGAGGAGATTCAGACGGCCGCTGCGGCCGAAAGGCTTTTAAATTCACGCATTGCAACGCGTAGAGGCAAATTAGGAGTATGCACGAGGAAAATGAATGAAATTAAAGCTCTGCTTACTGAAGGTGGAATCGTTGAAGAGGTAGATGATTGCATGTCGTCGTTATTATTTTATATCCACGACTTCAAAAGTGTGCATAAAGCAGTGCAAGAGCTCTTGGCAGAAGAAGAAAAGGAAAATGATCATGTAGATTGGTTTGAAACTAGAATGATGAATTTCGATTACTTTATTAAAGAAGTTGAAATATGGAAAAAAGAACAACAAAGTCAACTAACAGCAGTCGAACCAAAAGACAGTATTTCAAACATTTCAAGTGTGTCTTGTTTTATGGTGCTTAATCTAACCCCCTACGTGGTTCTTAATTAAAGACACCTTCTACCTTATTTTGATTTTTCTCAGGTTAGCTAAAGTAAGTCGAATCCGTTGTTGTAAAGTTTTTCTTTCTTCAAAGCAGACCAGGAGACGTTGGGATCACGTTCAAAAGAGTTTCTTTATTTGAGCGCGGCTGCGGTGCTTCCAACATAATCTAAATTTACATGGTGTCTTATAGGCATTTTAGGAGGAGGGACTTTTGAAGGTGGAGACAAATTCAAACAAAGCATGTAAATGAGTATACAGGTTAAGGAACCCGCCCAAGACTGGCAGTCTCAATTTAATCAGCATACCTATTCAAATGCATATGTGCTAATCCAATCAGCCAAACGATTCAACGTCTGGACTGTGGCTCTTGCTCCAAGAGCCATTAAAGACAATAGTCTCCGTGATCTGACTCATTTAACTTACAAAGGAAAAACAGGTCGGGCAGGAATATCTTGCTGTAAACTCAATAATCACTTTCTCAGTTTATATACTATCTAAATTAAAACCTCAAATGCTAAAATCAGTATTCTTCACCGTGATGTTATGTAAGGAAGCATATCTGAAATAGATTCTTAAATTTGTAACCCTTCCCCGTTCTAAACAATAAATATTTAAATTTCCATACTTAAAATTTAGTCAGAAGACTTCTCCGTGGTTAGTTCAGCTAGTTAGTTCGGCTGGTTCTTTTTATATAAAAAATAAGTAGTTTTTATTAAATTTAGGTTAATCAGTTCACATACAAAATACTAATATATAAATCGATAATATCAAATCAAAAACAAGCAGTTTACAAACTTTGACTGCAGGAGGCCCATGGCAAGAGACTTCTAACACCGGAGAGGCGGACTGGTGGTCCCGTTGAATCCGCGTCTCCCCTTGTCATTCCTGACAATACTTTTTATAGTCCACACGCCCTCCGCACAGATTCAGTCCTTCACAGACGATCTGTCCAATCTGAAGTCTTGAACTGTCCTCAGTTCTGGAAACCCCCTTACAAACTTCATATATAAAGCTCTTTCCTTTGTTCTCCTTGGCTTGCTGGCTCTGGATCCTCTGCCTTTCTCCTGCGCCTCATCCTCATCAAACGGGTAATGCTTGCATTTTTTCTTCTTTCTTTGGCACAGCTCTTTCTAATACATTTTCAATTTCTCTCTACTCTGCTATAATAAATAAATGCTTACAACATTAAGTGTGGTATTTTTTTTCTATATAAATATCATTTAATGACTTTTCCACAAATGGTGTCTTTTTCTTTAACCAATCAAATTTATCAATAAAACAATTTTATAGAAACATGTTTCAGTATCTTTTCTATAAAACAATAAAACAATTTTATAAAAACATATCTCAGTGTCTTTTCTATAAACCAATAAAACATTTTCAAATAAAAATGTCTCAGTGTCTTTTCTATAAACCAATAATAATGTTTTCCTTTACATAAAGATTTCCCTTATAAGAAATCTATTACAGTGTTTTCCTTTACATAAAGATTTTCCTTATAAGAAATCTATTACAGTGTTTTCCTTTACATAAAGGCATTATTATAGCCATTATAAGCCTGTTTATATGAGTCATAACAGAATCAATTGCATGTTTCACACAACAGTCTGTAAAGTCTAGATCATCTAAGGCCTCTTCTGCAGCTAAAATAGCTGCCGCTTAAAAGGCTGCTTTAGAAGCACGTGCCAAAACTCTGCCTGATATACAAGCGTTGCAGATGGAAGAAGCCATTATAAAATCAAAGATTGAAAGGGCAGAACTAAGAACTCAAATGGCAGAAGCAGATGCAAAGATCAAAGTGCTGACAAATAATGCTGAGTCACAAGGTGATGTTATGAATGACTATTATGATGCAAACATGGAAGATAATGTTGAACCCACAATTGCATTGATGCCTCTGCAATAGAATTCGCTCCTGTAACAGCCGTACCTAAAACTCCACTCCAGAGGGCAGTTAGTCACGTGCAAAGAAGCTCTTGAGTATCAGCAGCCGCAAGTCCATCAAGATGCTCTCAAGTAGCAGTAGCCGCAAGTCCATCGAGTCCACCGTTGGAGGTCAGTAATGGCTCAAACAAAGGCTTAAGCTTAATGGCTCAAAGGCAAAAGGAAATGACTGATCTTATGATTTAGCAGCAAAATCTTTCTCTATTGCCTAAGAGAGAAGTTCCTGTTTTTGATGGAGATCCACTGTCCTATCAGTCTTTCTTGAACAGTTTACTGCTGGCCAAGCCAGAGACCTTGTTCGTAGCTGTCTGCACATGGAAGCTCGTAGAGGATATACCGAAGCTCAGCAACTTTTAAAGAAACATTTCGGCAATGAAATGAAGATTGCAAATGCTTACATTGAAAAGGCACTGAATTGGACAGCCAATAAAGCTGATGATGGAAAATCACTTCATGCCTATGCTCAGTACCTTAGAGAATGTTGCAATGTTATGCAGGATCTAGAATACATGGATGAACTGGACGTTGTATCAAACTTGAAATTGATTGTATCCAAACTCCCATACAAGCTCCGCGAAAGGTGGCGGACAGTAACTTTTGAGTCATTCCAAAGAACGAATACTCGTATTAGATTTAGAAATCTTGTAGAATTTCTGGAAATTCAGTCTGAGATTTTACTCCATCCAGTTTTTGGAGATATCAAAGATCCTACTCCTGTTAAAGGTACAGTTGTAAAATCCAGAACAACCAGCTTGAGGATACCTAAAAGGGGCAGCAGCTTTGCTACCACAGTGACAGGAGCTGATGAGCAAACAAGCAGAGAGGCACCTAAAGTGCAGCAGCAAGCAGGCACCACCCATGTTGCTGTTTTGACCTCATGTAGTTTCTGCCAAGTTAACCATGCACTAACGGACTGCAAAATATTCAAATCAGAATCCCAAGAAAAAAAGGTTGGATATCTCAAAAGGAATGGTCACTGTTTTGGATGCTTAAAAAAGGGTCACATGAGCAAAGATTGCAATAAGAAAATGGTTTGCCAGATATGTCAACGAAAACATCCTACATTGCTCCACATTGTCAATGAAAATTCAAAGAAGCAGATTTAGCCAAACCCAAACTTCACAGAATCAAAAGAAATGCCAGTTAATAGTGCACTAGTATCAGCTGATCGTGCAACAGGGGCCAGTAGGGAATGTGCACTAGCAATCGTGCCAGTCCAGATTAAAGTTGCCAAAGGCAGTAAGATCATTCAAACCTACGCCTTTCTTGATCTAGGCAGTTCGGCGACGTTCACTGAGAACCTCATGAATCAGCTGAATGCCAAAGGACGCAGAACTGAAATTCTTCTGAGAACGATGGGGCAGGAGAGACCTGTTAAGAGCTATGAGCTCACAGGACTAGAAGTAGGTTGTATTGATGGAGGTGGATACATAGATCTGCCTAAAGTATACACTCAACCCAAGATCCCTGTATCAAAAGAGAACCTACTCACTCACCATGATCTTGAAAAATGACCTTATTTGAAAGAAATCGAACTGTAAAGAATCAACGCTGACATTGAAATCTTGATTGGAATTAATGTTCCAAAAGCTATGGAACCGTGGAAAATAGTGAACAGTCAAGAAAATGGACCATATGCGGTCAAGACTGTGCTAGGGTGGGTGGTTAATGGCCCACTCAATTCTTGTCCCTCTATGGATGAAGTTGGATTAACGTCAGTGATGGTCAATCGCATCTCTATGGAAAATCTCCAGGATCTGCTTATCAGGCAATATAATCATGACTTTCCTGAAAAGGATTTTGAGGAGAAAAGAGAAATGTCAGCTGAAGACAAAATATTCATGAACATAGCAACGACTTCAGTGGAACTCAAAAATGGGCATTATTACTTACCTCTACCGCTTCGTGATAAAGATGCAACCTTGCCCAACAACTATGAAGTGACAGTACAACGTACACTTAACCGTGCTAAGAGATTCAAGAAGGATCCTGCTTATGCAAATGAGTATAGTGTGTTCATGGAGGATGTGCTGAGGAAGGGATACGCAGAAAAGGTGCCACAAGAACAACTCCAAAGGAATGATGGTCATCTATGGTATATACCACATCCTGGGGTGTACCACAAGAAGACGGGAAAGCTTAGAGTCGTTTTTGATTGTTCATCTTCATACAAAGGCAAAGCTCTTAACTCCAAACTTCTCCAAGGTCCTGACCTGACTAACCCACTTCTTGGTGTGCTGCTTAGATTCAGGAAGGAACGAATTTCAATAATGGCAGACATCGAAGCAATGTACTATCAGGCATGAGTTCAGAATGATCATCGTGACTTTCTTCGATTCCTGTGGTGGCCACAAGGGGATGTTAACCAGCCACTTGAAGTCTATAGGATGAATGTTCATCTTTTTGGTGCAGTATCATCTCCCAGCATTGCCAATTTTGCTTTAAAGCAAACAGGAATTGATAATTCTGAACGATACAGCTCACAAGTCATTGATACAATTAATCATAGTTTTTACGTCGATGATAGTCTCAAATCTGTGGCTTCCGTGGAAGAAGCAATTAAGCTCATTAAAGACCTCAGGGAAGTATGCACCCTAGGAGGATTTACTTTGAGTAAATGGGTGAGCAACAGCTTTGAAGTCCTTGAGACTATTCCAGAAAGTTACAGAGCCCCTCTTGTGAAACAACTGGACTTGGACAGAGAAAAACCTCCTCTTGAGAGGGCACTCGGAATCCAGTGGAACATCCAAAAGGATGTCTTTACCTTTCGGGTTGCCGTTATAAATAGAGCTCCCACAAGACGAACAATCCTTTCTGTAGTCAATTCTATCTATGACCCACTAGGTTTCCTTTCCCCGTTTGTCCTCAAGGCTAAGCAAATCCTGCAAAGGCTCTGCCATGAGAAATATGGGTGGGATGAAATAATCTCAAATGAAATGATGAGACCATGGCAAAGATGGCTTACAGAGTTAGACCAGCTGAGCAGATTTGAAGTGGACAGGTGCATGAAGCCTGAAAACTTTGGTGTTGTAAAGACAGCAGAATTACATCACTTTTGTGATGCGAGCGAGCTAGGATATGGGACGGTGAGTTACCTCAAACTTACAAACAGTATCAAAAATGTTCACGTTACCTCTGTACTGGGAAAAGCCAGAGTAGTCCCACTGAAACGGATGACCATTTCTAGACTTGAGCTTGCAGCCGCAACCCTGGCTGTGAAGGTGGACAGAATGTTGCAAAAGGAACTTCACATGGAACTGGATGATTCTACTTTCTGGACAGACAGTACAGTAGTACTGAAGTACATCCACAACCAAACAAAACGATTTCATACTTATGTTGCCAACAGAATTGCAGTGATACATAACCTCTCGCAAGTACATCAGTGGAGGCATGTATGTTCTGGGGACAACCCGGCAGATGACAGCTCACGTGGTCTACAGATAGAATCCCTCCTAAATTCCACCAGATGGCTGAACGGTCCTCACTTCCTGTCAAAGGAGAAATCTGAATGGCCTGAGGTACCAGAAGATTTCCGTTACATCTCACCAAACGATACAGAGGTAAAAAGGGAGATCTCTGTGAATTGCTTGAACCTGCAGAACAATGCAACTACCAGAATAATTGAATATTATTCTTCATGGAGGAAACTATTAAGAGCTATTGCATGGTGGCTAAGGCTCAAAAGACTCTTGATGCTTCGAAATCAGAAAGACAAAGGTCTTATGATAGATTCCAAGTGGAAAGTTGAGCAACAAGGATTAACTCCAGAGGATCTGGACGAAGCTGAGAAGTCCATCATTAGCTATGAACAACAGTGCTACTTTGACTCTGAGATTACACTCTTGAGAGAAGACAAACCCATCAAATCAAATAGCTCCATATACAAACTGGATCCAATCATTGATGAGGGTATTTTGAGGATTGGAGGAAGGCTAAGCAAAGCAGCCATGCCAGTGAGTCTAAAGAACCCAATTATGCTACCCAAAGACTCGCACATATCCAGACTGATCCTGCGTGATATTCATCAAAAAGTTGGACACTCAGGAAGAAATCACATGCTCTCAAGATTGGGTCAGAGGTTCTGGCTACCATCTGCCAATTCCTCTGCGAGAAAGATAATAAAAGCTTGTGTCTTTTGCAGACGAATGCAGGCTAAAATTGGAGAACAGAAAATGGCTGACCTACCAGAGGAACGTGTCGCTCCTGATCTACCACCTTTCTCACATGTAGGTATTGACTACTGTGGGAATGCAAATTTATTAAAATGTTTAATTTAGGTTTACATTGAATTTAGCATGTTAAGGTTAGGTATAAATTATGATTATCAGAGTTTTCTAGCAAAAGACTCTGGTCAGTCCTGTTTTACTGAAACTCTTGGAGTTTGTGTTTTAGCAAGAAAGTCCAGCCAGTCCTGTACTCGGGTCTCAGTGTTTGAATAGATATGCTGAGTGGATTAGGGTGGGCAATGCTCTCAGTCTAAAACCGGTTCCTAATCCTGTCTTTTTCGGTTCCTGCCCCTAAATGTATATAAACTGTAAGAGAACATTCACGTCAGACTTGGTGACTGCAGCTACCGACAGCTCGTGTTCTCAATAAAGAATCCTGCTGAAGAAACAACCAAGTCTCCGGGTCTTTCGATTCTAAGTTCACAACAACTTGGTGCCATGAACCCGGATGGAGAAAAAGGAAACTCAAAGAACTTCAAGCTCAAAGACCTGACTCCAGATTGAAACTTCAAGCTCAAAGATCTCAAAGCCTGACTGAGTTCCAGAATCTTCCTTTACAACCAAGGGTTGGTGAGTTTCACTCCATTCAAAGAACCGCTACAGACCAGTATATGTGTTTTTTCCTCTGCGCCGTTCAGAGAAGAGTTAACAGACAGCTGCAGGGTTTTGTTAACTAAGTTATCCTCTAAAAAAAGTTTTTTTAGAGATGAAAGATACCCTCTGCCCGTCAGGGAAGATTAACATTACAGGTTAATATTGTGTACCCTTTGCTTTAGGCAGAGAAGAATTAGCTTTACGTGCTAGTTATTTTGGTTGATCCTCTGTTTTTGTAGGCAGGGAAGATTTTAGCGTAAATTGCTAATATTTTGGTTTATCCTCTGTTTTTTTTGTAGGCAGGGAGGTTAAGTGTGAAGTGTTGGTCATTTGGAAAGTTAACAATAGCTGATGTGTTAACAAGTGTACCCTAGAGAAGTTTTATTTTTGTATTTTTTTATTGTGTGGTAACAAAGAAAACTCACAGAAATGTTTAGAAAAAATGCCAGACTGATCCCCACGGAAAAAGGTGGCTTTGCGACTCCATCGTGGTCAGAAAGTGAATTAAAAAATATGTTAAGAGAACAAATGGACCTAATAGTCACTGAAAAAGTTAGACAGGAACTAACTCAGAAATATGAAATTCACCCAGACAAAACTTGGTCAGTAGATGAGTGTAAAAAGGTGCTTGGAGCAAGCATCCGCAAAAACCATATGAAGGGCATTATTTGTTGTCACAGAGAATTTGTTTTAGCAAAAAATACAGAACAGTCTAAGCGCAACTCAGAGCTAGAGAAACAGGTAAATGAGCTACGTGCTAGAATATCTTCGTTGACTAAGAAATTGAGCCGCAACAAAGCTATAGAAAAAACTGATGTAGAAGTTAGTCAGCCAGATAACATTTACCCTGACTTACAAGCTTTTTTTGAAACAGATGTAGCCATCCAATCAGTAACTGATAAGCCCTACTGGCAGTGAAGGTGTGTGGCGCTAGGAGAAGGTCTCAGGGAATTGAGGGAACTGAAAGTGTTCCTCTCAACTCTTCTGTTGTCCAAGTACAAACTGTTGCCAAAGCGCTAGGACCCAAAGATATCGAGAGACTATCCCAGAGTTTACCCTCAGCACGCACAGAATTTAGAAGAGCATTGATCAGTAAAATGCGTCTTTACGACATGTCGTTGCCAGAAGTTACACAGCTGATGTCACAAATTCTAACTGAATCTGAATTTAACAGTTTTGAGTCTGCTGTTACTTCCGAACTGCAACATGTCAGTAAAGGCGATTTGAGAGAAGGTGTTTTGAAAATCCTAAAGAATCTCTTAGGACCCAAAATAGATTGGTCGAAAGTTACTAGATGTGTACAAAAGAAAGGAGAGACTATAAGTGAATACACTGAAAGATTTTCTCAGGCAGCTGCAACGTACAGTGGAATAGTGGAGGATTCTGAAAGTGTACTAGATGATAGAGGAGCTCTAAGCCGAATTTGGGCAGATGGTCTTATAGCTGAGTACAGATCAGCCTTGCCATTCCTACATATTACGTGGGCTAACGGAACTCTCAGAAGTAACCTAGACAGGTTAGCTACATGGGAAAGAGATGCTGGTGTTAAAACCCAAGTGAGAATAGCAGCAGCTACGTTTAACCCAATGAAACAAGACAATAGATGGACTAAAAAAGAAAGTACATGCCACTACTGTGGAAAACTAGGACATTGGGAGAAAGAATGTAGGAAGAAGTTGCAAGATAATAAAAGAAATAGAATGCATAATTCTGCTCCTTCTCAACCTGCCTACAACCCGGACGTAGTTCAGCCAATGTCCACTGAAACTTTAGGACAGCTCGCGCAGGCTCTTCTAAGAGCACAAAAACAACAGGAAAAAAACTAATTGTTGGGGCTGTGAGTAGCTACCTTTCCCCGGTAATCCATCATAATGACAAAATAATTTTTGTGAAAGGTAGCATAAAAGAAAGAGAGATTGACTTTTTGCTTGATACAGGTGCAGAGATTACGATAATTCCTACAAAATTGGCTAAAGGTTTAGACATCCCGTACAAGAAAACCAAACTTTCTTTAACTGGCGTAATAGGTGAAGATTCTGTTTTGTATGAAACCCCGCCCATAGAGGTACAATTTGGCCCGAAAACTCTGATGACAAAATTGCTATGTGCTCCACTGAATACAGGTGCAATTTTAGGCATGGATCTTCTGAGACAAGTACATCTAACTTTAGACATGTCCTCAGAATCTGCTAGCATTAAAATTTCCTCAGCACACATTTCTACCAATAATGCAATCCCTCCAGAGTATGCTTTCTTACTGAATCATCCAATTTGGGCTAATGACAAGGATGATTGTGGTTTATTGACAGGTGTAGAACCAGTCAAATTGACAGGAACTCCACCCCCGGTTACCAAACAGTATCCAATCAGTAAGGAAGCCATACAGGGAATCAAACCTATTGTAGAAAAGCTGCTGACGCAAGGAGTGCTAGTTAAAACCAACAGTCCCTGTAACTCACCCATATGGCCCATCAAGAAATCCAATGGGACATGGAGACTCACCATAGACTTGTCATGACAAATCACTGGAAGCAATAGCAGGTGAACAAGTGTTTATTAGGACTCAACACTCAATACAATGAATATCACTCAAAGTCAATGAGGAAGATCCTTCTCAGGTTGAACTCGCGAAGACGCTTCTCTGGCCACAGGGCTGACGGAATACTCAGGGGGATTACGCTCAGGCTCGGTCACACAGGGACTTCGATGGTCAGGTGCTCGGTGCTCAGTGCTCGGTGATCGGTGCTCGGGTGCGGTGAAACAACAGGAAAACATCCACAGCAGCAGAAGACGACGACGACGACGACAACAACCCGGAAGACGGCACGAACAACACGAGAGACTGCAAGCAACGGATGGACACTGGAATGGAGAGATGAGTGAGTATATGTAGAGAATGGTAATGGGAAACAGCTGAGGCGGGGAAATGAGATGATTGCAGACAGCTGGAGCACTGAACAAACACGCGAGCGGAACAACGCCCACTCACGCAAACTCACAGACATGTAAACAAACAGTGACACGCGACACAGAGGAAACAATGAATATCAACCGTGACAAGACTACAGAGTAGCCAATAAAAACATTTATAAAATCACCCCGCTAGTGGCAGATCCATCTACAATCTGTAATGGCTTACCATTAGATTGTAAGATTTTTTCAGTAATTGATATGTCTAATGGATTCTTTTCTGTACCATTGCACTCTGACAGCCAGCCATGGTTAGCTTTCACAGTTGACCATGAACAATATCAGTGGACCCGATTGGCTCAGGGATTTCAAAACTCCCCGACCATATACCATCAGGCTGTCAGACGTGATTTGTGTGACCCAGAATGTCCAATAAAACAGTCCACTATGATCCAATATGTCGATGATATTTTGATTGCCTCAACAGACCACGAGGTACATCAAACTGAATTGGCATCATTGTTGGACTATTTGCATAAAAAAGGACACAAATGCAGCTTTCACAAAGCTCAAATGGCTAAAAAGCAAGTCACATTTCTGGGTCAAACAACTGGTGCAGGAAATAGATCTATTACACAGGATCGAACGGCTTCAGTCAAAGCCATACCTCCGCCTACTACCATTAAAACACTACGCTCATTTTTAGGAACAGCAGGTTACTGTAGACCGTGGATTGAAGAATATGCCTCGATTGCTCAGCCTCTCTATGACTTGTTGAAAGGCCATGGTAAAGATTCAGATATTGTTTGTATGGAAGAACTTCACCTCAAAGCATTCAATGATTTGAAAAGAGCACTATGTCAAGCACCAGCATTAGGAATTGCTCAATCTGATAGACCCTTTGTGCTTTATGTCCATGAACACTTGGGCTTTATGACTGCATGTCTAATGCAAGATCATGGGGGCAGTTTACGTCCAATTCATTACTATTCTGGTAAACTTGACATAGTAGCTCAAGGTATGGGACCATGCCTCAGAGCAGTACAGGCAGTTCATCTAGCGCTTCAGGCTTCATCAGTAATGGTGTTAGGTCAGATGGTAAATGTAAAATGCCCTCATGCAGTATCCGCACTAATGAATCAAGCAAAAGTCACTTCTGTCACTTCCTCTCGTTGGGGAAATTGGTTAACTACTCTCACAGCCCCGAACATTGTTTTACAGCGTGCACCGGTCACGAACCCCTCATCATGTATGATGTCTGCAATGACTGAAGTTGTGTTAGAGGATGAAGGCAAAATGACTCATGATTGTGTTACGCTTACATATGCAGCGTCAAGTGAAATAGCAGAAACTCCCATAGAAAATGCAGAATTTGAGTTGTTTGTTGATGGTTCAGCTCAAGTAATTGAAGGGAACAGACGAGCAGGTTATGCAGTAACGTCCACCACTGAGGTGGTAGCTTCAGGTCGTCTTCCAGATCATATTTCAGCTCAGGCTGCAGAACTGGTAGCTTTAACTAGAGCATGCACACTAGCTTCAGGATCAGTTGCAAATATCTACACAGATTCCAGGTATGCTTTTGGGGTTATTCATGATTTTGGTGTCATTTGGCAAAGCAGACAGTTTCTAACTTCTGCTGGATCCCCCATTAAGCATGCTGAATTAGTGAAAGATCTTATGTTTGCCATGAAACTTCCAAAGAAATTAGCGGTGATCAAAGTAAAAGCACATCTCACAACTAACACTACAGAAGCTAAAGGTAATGCTCTTGCAGATGTAGCAGCTAAACAGGCTTGTTTCTATGTAACTGTACAAGTGTGTTCAGGTAGTACAGCACAGAAGACAATTCTGCCTCCTGAATCTATCATTGATTTGTACAAAGATGTTCCTCTATATGAAGCATGGACATGGTTAGACAAAGGAGCCACTGTTGATTCATCTGGCTGCTGGACCAAAGGGGGGAAGTATGTTGCTCCCGAATCACTGCTGCCATATTTGGCTCAACAAATACACAATTTGGGTCACAGTGGTCCAGCAACGATGAATCACAGGTTCTCAAATCAATGGTGGAATCCAAAATTCAGAAATGTAGCCACAGAAACAGCCAAAAGGTGTGTTACATGTCAGAAAAATAATGATGCACCAGCAGCCATTACACCAGCAGCACATACCCCAGCTCCACCAGGACCATTTCGTCATTTGCAAGTTGATTACATATCGTTGCCTCGTTGTAAGGGAAAAACTGACGTTTTGGTAGTAATAGACAAGTTCTCAAGATGGATAGAAACTTATCCAACAGGGCGTGCTACAGCTGCACATACTGCTAAATGTCTTGTCACTGATTTCATTCCCAGATGGGGATTACCAGATTGCATTGACTCAGATCAAGGTACACACTTCACAGGACAGGTTGTCAAGGAGGTGTCTAGAATGTTGAAGGTTAAGTGGAATCTGCACTGCCCCTACAGGCCACAAGCATCAGGACAGGTTGAAAGGGCAAACAGAACAATCAAAACCAGGCTAAGCAAAACGCATCAGGAAGGAGTGTCATGGGTGGAAGCATTGACAGCTGTACTGTGTAGTATGAGAGCGTCACCTAACAGATCAGTAGGACTGAGCCCTCATGAGATTATTACAGGACGCCCAATGCAGATGCCAGGTGTGATTGACCTTAGAAATGCTGATGTTCACATTGCCTCAGATTGGTCACCAGATTACGTTGTAGTTACGTAACAGTCACGTATTTGTGTTAGCTGGGTTATTTGCGATGATGAAATGTGATGAGTGAGTGTGTGTGTGTGTGTGTGTGTGTGTTAACCTGCTTGTGAACTCCGAATCTCTGATTTCATTTAAGATCTATGAGCAACATTGATGCGTGATGCACTGTCCTTTAACCAGCTTTTGGTCCTGTTTGTCCCAGGTATGTTTTATATTCGGATTTGTCAAATTCTGTGTAAGAATATATTAGTCGAACTGAGTGTTAGCATTATCACATGTGCTATGTGCTCTCACGTGCTCGCACGTGCTGAACTGTGTAACTGCTCCATTTTAGGTGGCCGTTCTTTTCTTTCTGTATTCCATTTTATACAAAAATATACAAGATGGTTGCTTAAATTTAGTTCTCTGCATTTATGTGAATTGATGAGAAATGACAACAGAGAAAGTGATGTATATTTTATTTCTTTAATGTATGTTTTATTTTGAGTTTAATTCCACTATACGATCACTTTGTAAAAATATATATTCAGCAGAGTTTCACATCTCTCGCTGCTGATCTACACTGTTAGACTTTTCTGTAATTTCTACAGTTATTTACTTTAAATCCCCCAGTATTGTACTGCTATTTCTCTTTACAGTAAATAACTGTGATTCCCATTGCATCATGGGAATTTTCTGTGACGTCTAACACCACATACAGAGACTTACTGTATTTTTTAAATTTGCTGTATACTACTGTATTTGACGTAACTGCCTCTCTGGCTGGCACCATTCCACCGTGCTTTTTATTTCCTAATTTTTGCCTTACACCGCGTGTCTACAACGCTATAATAGCCATAGGCTGTCTATATTGGACACTTGAAGCGACCGGACCTTTAAATGCAAACCTGTTTATCCCTTGTCAGAAATAGCGCGAGCGCTTGGACTCGTATCGGACTACGTCAGAAATATAACGGCCGCGGCGCATCACTACACCTATTTTTTACAGTCTATCTATGCACTACACTGACTGTCTGGGATTTGTCGTGTCGCGTCAGAGCATCCAGTGTAGGGGTCTGTCTTTTGTTGGATCGCGACGTTCGTGTCTGGCCCGAGGAAGAGACGGAATTCACTTCACCGAGAGAGACATCAGCATGCAAGGTAAAAAAAAATAAAATAAACTTCTGCGTGTGTTGACAGTATTGTGCCCAGTTTAACCTATGTTTTAACGTTACCTGTTACTCGTCGTCAACATGGCGGTAACGAACTTTACCATGGTAAACTGAGCTAACGTTTCATTTTACACACTTTGTTAGATTATTGAATTGTCGAGTTAAAATATGACAACGAGCAACGCGTTTACATTAACAATAAATGTGAATAAACCATAGGAATAAACTATAATGTGAAATTCTGTTTAGCCTAATGTTGGCCTACTAATGAGAACCTTTATAGTTTTAGCATTAGTTTGCAAACTATACCATATTATATATATATTTTAATGGAATTTAATATTTACTTCTATTTTTGTGTTTAAAGGCAACTGCAACAAAGCGCCAATTCGCGCCAGTGACTTCTAGCAAGATTCCAGAGGTAGGCCAGCCCATTTGTGATATATTTTGAGATAAGTTTGCTGAAATGATTAGCAATACGCTATGTGAAAATAGCTTTTGAGCCACTGGTGCAGACTAGGTAGCTTACAATATCTTATAAAATCTCTATAAAATTGTCTAACTTTATATCAAATAAGTGACCTTTGCCTTTTGTCTAACTTTATTACACAGCAAATGAACCAATCAGAAGATGGACCATTGTCTTTGTTCAGTCTCACCAGATTAAATGTATCCAGGTAAGCACTGCAGTAAAACTCTCACTAATTCATTCATACCAAATCTAGCATTCTAAACAACTTAAGTTTATGTTTTTGCATTATTGTGATATTTTATTAGCCAGAAGACTCTACCATTGCAGTTCCACCTGACTAGGAAGGTCCTAATATCAGCGCACAGGTGGGTTAACTACTGTAGGAAGGAGAAGAACGATCATCACACAGTGATTTCTTGCATGTATACTGTGTATTTGTCTCAAACAGGTACTCCTTCACTGCAGACAAGCTGAAATGGGCTAAAATCATCTATTTCAGTCGTTCTTTCTATGGATCTCAGCATTTTTGGACAGAATTGAGGATTTGTAAGTATTAAAATTTAATCTGGCATGATTTTATTTAGTTCTTTTGTATGTTATTTATTGACAAAAGCTGTTTACAAATTTATATTCTTAAGTTTTTGTGAAAATGATAATAAAAATAAACAAAAAAGGAGGTTAAAAATAATGTGACACTAATATTTTCTCTCTCTCACTCTCTCACTCTCATAGTGTTGGAACTGGGATCTCCTCTGAAGGACTGAGTACATTTGTGTTTGTGGGCACGCATGCAGACCAGGGAACACTCTGATGTTGTCAATCAAGTTCTGAACAGGAACCAATCTTTGGAGAAGTTCATTTATTCACAAAGGTGGACAAAAACATTGTGTTGGCTTTTTAAAGATTATTTTGATGATGACTTTTACTCCTATGCTGTAGAAAAGATGGAGTAGACAGTCAGACATTGATAATAATAAGAAATGTTTCTTGAGCATCAAAGAGACTTCTTTCAAAAACATTACGACACTTAAATACTTCTTTTGGCCACCAGTGTACATGAATCCAACACATTTTTGGAAATAAGTGAAATTATTTTTAAGGTGGGGTTATGTGTCTTGTATTGTGAAAAGAACTGTGTTTTGTCCTGTTTTGGACATTTCCTTTTTGAATGCTTAAAAATGTATTTATATTCTGCAGTTTTGTGAATGTAATGGTTGATATTTCATTATAATACTTGTATAAGCTAAACAACCAATGACTCTACATTCATTTAGTCAAATGCTAATGTTTTGTTTATGGTTTTATGTATGTTTTCAAAAATGTTTGCAGTGAAGGACAGCACATAATGTGTTAATTTAACACATTTACACATCTTTGTGCTAACCTCTCTGACATATTTACTTTGTTAAAATCATTAACACAATGAATGAGTTAAAATTAACACAAAAAATGTTGTCTCTAAACTCACCCATTAATGTGTAAATTTCACACATCATTTCCAGCATTGGCATGTTTATTTTGTGATGTATATGAAATGTTTTAAATAAAAAAAATTTATTTTGTAATAATTTTGTCTAATTGGTTTGTATGAAAGTAGTACTTATGTAGGATAAAAATAAAATTAATCATATATCAAAATTATCAAATCTAATTTATATTTAGTACAAATAAAAATAATTACAGTAGTGTACTGATTAGCTTCGTTTTTACAGTAATGCACTGTACTGATTAGCTTCGTTTTTACAGTAATGCACTGTATTACACAAAACTGAAATATGGTTTGGTACTGTAACTCTTAATTACAGTAACTTACTGGCAACAGTGTTGCCAGTAAGTTACTGTAAAAAACCCTTGAAAAGTCTAACAGTGTATGAGCAACATTGATGCGTGATGCACTGTCCTTTAACCAGCTTTTGGTCCTGTTTGTCCCAGACTCCCAGGCTCAGTAAAGAGATCTTGAGTAACCATCCACCTGCTCTCCGTGTGATTCCATCCACACAAACACACACAGTCACACTCCCACCTCTGCTGTGCGGTGAACTCTACCTCAGTACCTGTGTCTGTGCGGTGAACTCTACCTGTGTCTGTGCGGTGAACTCTAACGTTACCTGTGTCTGTTAGGGCTGTCGCGCGCGATATGCGGTTTTACCGCATTTATTAATTTATTTTGATTTATTTGTTGCTATATAAATAAGTGTCACAATGTGGTCAGCATGCACAAAAACGAGTACATTTTAAGTAACCAATAAACCGAAACTAAACCGTGTCTCTGCGCATTGAAAGCCTGTCACTCAGCGCGCAGTTGTTACGGCAACGGACTGTCTTTGAGTTAGTCATTAAACCATTAATTCAACAACACGTTCAAAAACGCTGATTGATTCATTAAAAGATTAATTATTTTTAACTTTGAGCTCCGCTTTTTAAGGCTCAGCTGACCAGCAATGCGTCGCATGGGTAACGCTGAAGCTTCATAGAGACAAATGGCATTGATTCAATGCGTGACTCACTGAGTTTTGTTTCCCGTGACCGCGAGTTCCTCGCGCTGTGGATGCTGACCAGCGCTGTCGCTGATGCCATTCATGGTAAATACCCTTTATTTTAAACGTTAAAAGGATGACAGGACAAATATTTAACTTTTCTTGGACACGGCAACATTTTCACGTATATGACTTGACCTCAAAGACAGACGCAGGTAATCGCACGCGTTCAGTCGTTCTCTCTCATTCACTGTCTGTTTAGGCTTAAAGACCCACTCCGATGAAAATCATGTTTTTCTAGGTGTTAACATGTTCTTGTGGCATTTTTCTGATGTTAGAGGACATATATTGAGAAAAATAAGCTCAAAGTTGTATTTCTGAGTATTTCTGCATTCAAATGGCTGTGAATCAGTAGCAGGCGCTAAAATGCCAGCTAAAATAGACTGGAGTTGTGACGTAGTAACTCCACTGGGTGGGGCCACAAGCTCATACTCCCCTCCGCCCCCGCCCGCTCAGGTTCTGAGGAGTAGAGATGGCGGATCAACACCTATGTGCGGTAGCGGGTTGCAATACTAACTGTACGTTCACACCGCCGCCGACTTGAGCGGCAAAGAAGCTCTGGCCGCACTTTCAAGGACGCTTGTCTAAAAGTACGAGGAAGCTTGTTGACGCTTTGGCCGCTCTGAAGTAGCAGCATTCTATGTTCGATCATGGGAGAAGAGAAGTGCCACACCATGAAAAGTAAACAGAATAAACAAGCAATACATTGACACTAGAAACCTTTTATAATGACAGCATTTGTATAACCGTTTTGGTCACTTTATTATTATTAGTGAGTGCGCGCGCGCGGCCGGGTCTCTCTCTCTCTCTCTCTCTCTCTCTCTCTCTCTCTCTCTCCGTTCTTATATGCCCTGTCAAGTGCGCCCTGTTAAACTGGCAGGACTTAAAAACACATAATGATAAGCTTTCACTCTGCTAATGAGCTACTGCCGCTCTGCTGAAGCGAAGTCCCAGAAAACGGCACAGGTTTTGTGATTTTGGCTAAAAACGGCATAATCATCATTTAAAGACCACTGAGAATGTTTACAGTTTTTCTCGATTGCTTAAACACATTTCTTGAAACTATGCCTCATATTCTCAAAACAGTAAACACAAATCCATAACGTCTCACCCAATTCCCCAAACATCCTATTTTCAGGTCAAAATGAAGCTCTACACTCAAAACCATTCACTCTTGCTGAAAAACCAAACTTTGCCCTCACACTGGACACACAAGCCCTCAAAATCACACACACTACAACATAGTCTAACACACTGGTGCAATAAATTCAAAACAACATTTCCAAAACTGGTAAGTTATGTTACTTGTGGTTGCCCCCCTCACAAACCTTTTCACATGATGAACACAAAAGACACAACCAATGGATACACTGGCACATTTTTATTCATTCATGTACTACACAGTACAACACACACACACACACAAAAAAAAATTCTATATTTTTTTTACTCTCTCCTCTAATTTTTTTTTTTACAGTATTTACTTACTAACAGTAAGATGTGTGTGACCATCATATGACAGTAAAAGAGCACACACAAAACCTTATTCTATGTGGAATTGTATTGGAATGGTAAAGAGTGTTAGTAGGTGACAGGAGGGCCTCGATCCACTCAAGGAGACAATATGATGAACACGTCTAAGAATGTTCCACGTATGGTTGAAATACCATCATTGGCCTAGAAAGATAACATTCTGGGAGTCAAGACTATAAAGGATGAAGGATGGCCAACCTTCACTGTCACACTCTGTGCCACTCTGTGTGACTGTACGACTGCTGGCCTTTTCTTGCAAGAAAATAAACCTCATCAAAGACTATTGGAAATGTTTGTCTTTTATTCAGTGATAGAATTTTGTTTGCCACCACACCTCCCTGAAGGTTCTCGAGGTGACGGTAAAGCGACTCAAATTTGGCCTTACTCGTAGCCCAGCCTCCCTCACAGTCATACCATTGCCTAAGACATGGGCAACTAGAGTGGCTTGAATTTCATCTGAGACTGCTTGTCTTCTTGTCCTTCGTCGTCGTCCTCCTCCTCCTCCTTATCCCTCCTCGATCTCTTCCTTCATGTCTTTCTGGATCCATTGTTCCAAAACTCAATAAACTGATTTGGGCCCCTTTATCTATCTATTGAAGGATCTGATTGATGTGTGTTAAATTTTGACTCTTAGTGTTTCCACGTGGGTAATTGTGTGCTAACTGAGCTGAAGCTGTGCTGACTTGAGTGAACAATATTGAGTGCTAGTGCTTTATACATGACAACATGGTCTAGGCAATGAGAAATGAAGGGATTTGTGTGTAGAGTTTTGCAGTGACAGTTCAACAAATCTGACTCATGTGTCAAAACAGGGAATAGTGTTTATAGTTTAGTGAAATGGGTGTGCTTTTTGATAAATGGCATTATGGTTTTGAAATTTTAGTTCAAAAGCCTGGTTATAGTGTTTAAGCAATCAAGAAAAACTGTAAAAATAGCTCGAAATATGATCGGAGTGGGACTTTAAGTGCAAATCCACGAAGCCCCTGTACAAATCACCATGCTAAAACCATGATCACCACGTCTTCTTATCATTATTAACTTATTTAACATTCAATACACATGCACGAAGTTCAAAACAAGAAGGGTATAGCCTTATGAAAAAAGAAAACACGCGAATATCGCGGTTGCTGCGGTTACTTGAATTCCTCTGCGGTTGGCTTGTCAGTAGCGCGGTACTGCAATATTGCGGTTATCGCGACAGCCCTAGTGTCTGTGCGGTGAAGTCTACCTGTGTCTGTGCGGTGAACTCTACCTGTGTCTGTGCGGTGAACTCTACCTGTGTCTGTGCGGTGAACTCTGTGTCTGTGCGGTGAACTCTACCTGTGTCTGTGCGGTGAACTCTACCTGTGTCTGTGCGGTGAACTCTACCTGTGTCTGTGCGGTGAAGTCTGTGTCTGTGTGGTGAACTCTGTCTGTGTCTGTGCGGTGAACTCTACCTGTGTCTGTGCGGTGAACTCTACCTGTGTCTGTGCGGTGAAGTCTACCTGTGTCTGTGCGGTGAAGTCTACCTGTGTCTGTGCGGTGAACTCTGTGTCTGTGTGGTGAACTCTGTGTCTGTGCGGTGAACTCTGTGTCTGTGCGGTGAACTCTACCTGTGTCTGTGCGGTGAACTCTACCTGTGTCTGTGCGGTGAACTCTACCTGTGTCTGTGTGGTGAACTCTGTGTCTGTGTGGTGAACTCTGTCTGTGTCTGTGCGGTGAACTCTACCTGTGTCTGTGCGGTGAACTCTACCTGTGTCTGTGCGGTGAAGTCTACCTGTGTCTGTGCGGTGAACTCTGTGTCTGTGCGGTGAACTCTGTGTCTGTGCGGTGAAGTCTACCTGTGTCTGTGCGGTGAACTCTGTGTCTGTGTGGTGAACTCTGTGTCTGTGCGGTGAACTCTGTGTCTGTGCGGTGAAGTCTACCTGTGTCTGTGCGGTGAACTCTGTGTCTGTGTGGTGAACTCTGTGTCTGTGTGGTGAACTCTGTGTCTGTGCGGTGAAGTCTACCTGTGTCTGTGTGGTGAACTCTGTGTCTGTGCGGTGAACTCTACCTGTGTCTGTGCGGTGAACTCTGTGTCTGTGTGGTGAACTCTACCTGTGTCTGTGTGGTGAACTCTGTCTGTGTCTGTGCGGTGAACTCTACCTGTGTCTGTGCGGTGAACTCTACCTGTGTCTGTGCGGTGAAGTCTACCTGTGTCTGTGTGGTGAACTCTACCTGTGTACCTGTGTCTGTGCGGTGAAGTCTACCTGTGTCTGTGCGGTGAAGTCTACCTGTGTCTGTGCGGTGAAGTCTACCTGTGTCTGTGCGGTGAACTCTGTGTCTGTGCGGTGAACTCTACCTGTGTCTGTGTGGTGAACTCTACCTGTGTACCTGTATCTGTGCGGTGAACTCTGTGTCTGTGCGGTGAACTCTACCTGTGTACCTGTATCTGTGTGGTGAACTCTACCTGTGTCTGTGCGGTGAACTCTACCTGTGTCTGTGCGGTGAACTCTACCTGTGTCTGTGCGGTGAACTCTACCTGTGTCTGTGCGGTGAACTCTACCTGTGTCTGTGTGGTGAACTCTACCTGTGTCTGTGCGGTGAACTCTACCTGTGTCTGTGCGGTGAACTCTACCTGTGTCTGTGTGGTGAACTCTACCTGTGTCTGTCTGGTGAACTCTACCTGTGTCTGTGCGGTGAACTCTACCTGTGTCTGTCTGGTGAACTCTACCTGTGTCTGTGTGCGGTGAACTCTACCTGTGTCTGTGTGCGGTGAACTCTACCTGTGTCTGTGCGGTGAACTCTACCTGTGTCTGTGCGGTGAACTCTACCTGTGTCTGTGCGGTGAACTCTACCTGTGTCTGTGCGGTGAACTCTACCTGTGTCTGTGTGGTGAACTCTACCTGTGTCTGTCTGGTGAACTCTACCTGTGTCTGTGCGGTGAACTCTACCTGTGTCTGTGCGGTGAACTCTACCTGTGTCTGTGCGGTGAACTCTACCTGTGTCTGTGCGGTGAACTCTACCTGTGTCTGTGTGGTGAACTCTACCTGTGTCTGTCTGGTGAACTCTACCTGTGTCTGTGCGGTGAACTCTACCTGTGTCTGTCTGGTGAACTCTACCTGTGTCTGTGTGCGGTGAACTCTACCTGTGTCTGTGTGCGGTGAACTCTACCTGTGTCTGTGCGGTGAACTCTACCTGTGTCTGTGCGGTGAACTCTACCTGTGTCTGTGCGGTGAACTCTACCTGTGTCTGTGCGGTGAACTCTACCTGTGTCTGTCTGGTGAACTCTACCTGTGTCTGTCTGGTGAACTCTACCTGTGTCTGTGCGGTGAACTCTACCTGTGTCTGTGCGGTGAACTCTGTGTCTGTGTGGTGAACTCTACCTGTGTCTGTGTGGTGAACTCTACCTGTGTCTGTGTGGTGAACTCTACCTGTGTCTGTCTGGTGAACTCTACCTGTGTCTGTGTGGTGAACTCTACCTGTGTCTGTGTGCGGTGAACTCTACCTGTGTCTGTGCGGTGAACTCTACCTGTGTCTGTGTGGTGAACTCTACCTGTGTCTGTGCGGTGAACTCTACCTGTGTCTGTGCGGTGAACTCTACCTGTGTCTGTGCGGTGAACTCTACCTGTGTCTGTGTGGTGAACTCTACCTGTGTCTGTGCGGTGAACTCTGTGTCTGTGTGGTGAACTCTACCTGTGTCTGTGTGGTGAACTCTACCTGTGTCTGTGTGGTGAACTCTACCTGTGTCTGTCTGGTGAACTCTACCTGTGTCTGTGTGGTGAACTCTACCTGTGTCTGTGTGGTGAACTCTACCTGTGTCTGTGTGGTGAACTCTACCTGTGTCTGTGTGGTGAACTCTCCTTTTTTTTACCAAGAACATAATATATCCTCTTTTTTTCATTTTCTTTTTCTTCATGTCATCACATTGTTTAGAGCATAAGAAACAAATGGTAAAAAATAAAATAAAATAAAAACATTTTTGAAAAATGATATTTTATTCATATGTTATGCTATGTCCTCTGTAGTGGACACCAGGGCTCAGTTGTTTAAAAAATAAAATGACATGAAATTATATGTATAGGCAAAAACAATGGGATTTTTTTTTTTTGTTTGTTTCACAATAGATTTTGGGGTTTCAGGATTTTTTTTTTAACCAAAATTTGTATACAGATGATTCTCAACTATGTTATGAAAGATATAACGGAATGAATTGATACACCATTTTACTTTATATGTGGGTAAAATGGCCATAAATTAATATTCCCATTCAATGCAATGTATCTATACACTGTATCTAATGTGCACATTAATGTGTTCTTGGAGCAACATTTATTGAAAAAAGAAGTGCAATAATTGGAGTAATAATTAGCAACATTTTAATAATAATATCTAATATTTCATAGGAATATTGATTTATAATTTATTTCCATATTCACTTGTTCTGTCTCCCAAAATGCCTGATAAACATGCTTTAAGTCCTGATGTCTCTACAGTGGACATGCATGAAATCAACGCCCTGTTCAGGAACAGAAAGTCATTTTTTGATTTGAAACCCCATAATGTTTTCCTGAGATGTTGGTTTATGAAATACAATTTGAAAAGTAGTCTGATTTAAATTATAATTACAATATATTATCATATTTCCGTAAGAGTGCTACATTTTGATCACTAAATTAATGTCAGGCATTTTTAAAGACCAAGGAGAAGTTGTTTTCATGGTGAAACCTCCAAACATTTGGTATCTCAGAAAAGCCCTGAATGTGCTCTTTACAGGACACCCAGGTGTGACATGTGACATGTCTAGTGTCAGAGGAATTCACTCAAATATAATGTCCTCTACAGTGGACAAAAGTCTATTCCTGGGTCCCAGGAGGATATAAACAAAACAGGAAGCAAATAAGAAAAAAGGACATAAAAGGTACAAGACAGGGGTAGCCTACATGAGTTAGACATAGTCCCAAAGTAATGCTGTTCCTCAGCAAGCAAAACATGAAAAATGGTTTCTGACTTAATAAGAATTCAAAATAAGAACAAAAGAAGGAGACTGCGCCGCTTCTCTTCCGCCAGGGGGCGCGCGCACGCACGCGTCACGATTCGAGACGTCACCACGCCGATGACGCAGGCGTGACGTAGCGCGGATGTCCCAGAATGCCGCTGTCTGCCAGCGCAACAGTGATCAATGGTCAGGCGAGTCGGATAAACCGGTGATTAAACGCGTTAAATGCCACAGATCAGCGGGTGATCGAAGCTCTTCGTGTCGGATGGACATCGCTTCACGTGACAGTTCATGAGTAAATGAGATCTACTTAGAGAAATCATCTTCTTCATCATCATCATCTTCAGAGCTGAAGACAAACCCAGCAGGTAAAATCATCACGATCGGTGTGATCATCACTCAAACTGTCATCAGTCACAGTTTCATCTGATGATCATAGTCGAGATTGACCAGTTCCTCAATAAAATCATCATCATCATCATCATCATCACTATCACTTCTCTGATTAATGTTATGATCACAGTGAACGACAATCACAGCTGTAACAGTCGTTACAAACACACACTCAAAAAGACAACTGTCGTTTTTTAAGTTGCTTGTAGTAACATGTATACCGTGGTGAATGTGATCATTCAGTACAATCACAGTATTTCTGTCATGTAACATCTCTGAAGAAGACTGTATTGTTTTCCTCAACTGTGGTCGCTTTAGAAAATAAACCAGAGAGAATGTGAAAAGTGTTTCTTAAACTCATACACATACACCATAACATTACCAGCACAGCTCAAAGAAACTGATTAGTAAAACTTACTTAGTGGCGGAATTAACATTCTTAAAGGGACAGTTCACCTAAAACTTAAAACTCTGTCATTAGGCTAATTACTCTCCCTCATGCCGTTTCCAAACCCGTAAGACCTTCGCTCATCCTCAGAACACAAATGAAGATCTTTTTGGATGAAATCGGAGAGATTTCTGTCCCTCCATTGACAGTCTACGCAACTACCACTTTCAACCCCCAGAAAGGTAGTAAAGACTTCATAAAGTAATCCATGTGACTCCAGTGGTTTAACCAAAATTTTATGAAGAGATGTGAGTGATCAAAAAGCTCTCAGACTTCATTAAAAGTATCTTCATTTGTGTTTCGAAGACAAACGAAGGTCTTATGGGTTTGGAACGACATGACTAATTAATGACAGAAGTTACATTTTTGGGTGAACTCTCCCTTTAAGTGTCTTTAAATACCTAACACTTACTGTGTACATAGCCTACATGTTTTAACATTGTACTTGTATTTAAAAATACCCTTCATGTAATTATAAATGTAATTAATTTCTGTACCTACATCTATAATTACACTGTTGACTCATCCCTTACACATAAGGAGGCCATATTAGGTCTTGATGTTGTTTCCGGCTCTACTAGAACAGGTTTTCCTGCTTGAATGTTGATTATTTTCCTCATATTCTCCATTGTTGCGGCTCCTCTCTTCCCAGTCTGTCAGTAACGCTCTCTTTAGTTCCTGTCTCTATGAAGCCCCTCCTTCTGAAAAGCACACTGTGCTCTGATTGGTCGGCTGGAGCAGTGTGTTGTGATTGGTCGAGCGCTTCGAGTGTGTTTGGGAAATGTCCCGCCCCGTTACCATAACCACCAGTTTAACACACTACTAACTAGCTCAACCAGGCCCCGCCCCTTTATTCTGCGTATTAATTATTATAATGAGGAATATTGTGACGTGTTCGTTCCCGGAAGAAACTCAAGACTACAATAGCTGCGTTTCCACTGTCGGGCCAGGCCGGGCCGTGCTAGTGCGTGCCAGGGCCAGTCGCGTTTCCACTATCACTTCCGGGGCTTGATCGGGGCTTACTCGGGGCCAACGGCCAGGATTTCTGGCCCGTCGAATACCTTGGGCCAAAGCGGGCCAGCTCGGGCTAGAGGAGTGGTTACGAACAGAGGCGGAGTTCATCTGAGTCGGGACTCGAGACGTCAGCGCCGGATGATTCTGTCAGCATTAAAGACTTTTAAAATAATTTAACTCGCGTTCATGTTTGAATGCCTTCTGTTTGTGATGCAAAAGACTATGCGCGCTAACCGTTACCGTAGTAAACATAGTAAACGCTTGAAGATACGCATAGTAAAAAAACATATTGAACGCTTGAAGAAATCAGACCAATCATAAAGGCTATCACAGTCATGTTTTTATTTGATCTGTCAGTAGCTTACGTCTCGTCTCTTTATACCGGACTCTTTTTTCGGGAGCTTCCTCTGTTTCTCTGACTGAAAATATCTGTATGGGAGTCGAGAGAGTGCTAAAGCTCCTCAGGTCGTAGTTTTGGTGGCATATATTTGTAGATTTTCAGCATACTCCAGTCTTCAGTGTCACATGATCCTTCAGAAATCATTCTAATATGATGATTTGATGATCAAGAAACATTTATGATTATTATCAATGTTGAGAACAGTTGTGTACAATTTTTTTTTTTCAAAATTCTTCAATGAATAGAAAGTTCAAAAGAACAGCATTATCTGAAAGCTAAAGCTTTTGTAACATTAAACGCTACCATTCGAAAGTTTGGGGTCAGTAAGAATTTTAATGTTATTTTTGGGGGAAATAAATAAATCAATACTTTTATTCATCAAGGATGAGTTAAACTGATCAAAAGTTACAGTAAAGACATTTATAATGTTAGAAAATATTCTATTTTAAATAAATGCTGTTCTTTCGAACTTTCTATTCATCAAAGCATCATTTTCAGTTCAACACTGATAATAATAATGAATGTTTCTTGATCATCAAATCATCATATTAGAGTGATTTGTGAAGGATCATGTGACACTGAAGACTGGAGTAATGATGCTGAACATTCAGCTTTGATCACAGGAATAAATTACAATTTAAAAAATATTCACATAGAAAACAGTCATTTTAAATTGTCATAATATTTCACAATATTACTTTTTTTTTATTGTTTTTTTTTTATCAAATAAATGCAGCCTTGGTGAGCAGAAGAGACTTCTTTTAAAAACATTAAAAATCTTACTGACCCCAAACTTTTGAACGGTAGTGTAAATAAAGTGCGACTTTCTATTTTCTGGGATAAGGATCAAACAATAAGATCTTTAAACATTTGTAAAATAGCTCAAATATATGTTGAATGTATGATATCAGCCTGTAATCTGAGAGTTGAACTGGAGCTGATGTCATGATGTCACTGTGTGTTTCAGGGCAAATGGCCAGTCCCAGAACCAAACGAGTGCTGAAGGAGGTGCGGACCGAAGACGAGAACAATGTGAGTGTCCGTCAGCATGTGAATGAAAATCAAATTTAGCAAATGAAAATTAGCCCATGATTTACTCTCCCTCAAGTCATTCTAGGTGTATGACTTTATTCTTTCAGACGAATACAATCAGAGTTATATTAAAAACTGTCCTGGCTCTTCCAAGCTTTATAATGGCAGTGAATGGCTGTTTCTGTTTTGAAGTCCATAAAAGTGCATCTATCCATCATAAAAGTGCAAAGTGCATCTATCATCATAAAAGTGCATCTATCATGATAAAAGTGCATCTATCCATCATAAAAGTGCATCTGTCCATCATAAAAGTGTATCTATCCATCATAAAAGTGCATCTGTCCATCATAAAAGTGTATCTGTCCATCATAAAAGCGCATCTGTCCATCATAAAAGCGCATCTATCCATCATAAAAGTGCATCTATCCATCATAAAAGTGCATCTATCCATCATAAAAGTGCATCTGTCCATCATAAAAGTGCATCTGTCCATCATAAAAGTGTATCTGTCCATCATAAAAGTGCATCTGTCCATCATAAAAGTGTATCTGTCCATCATAAAAGTGCATCTATCCATCATTAAAGTGCATCTGTCCATCATAAAAGTGCATCTGTCCATCATTAAAGCGCATCTATCCATCATAAGTGCATCTGTCCATCATAAAAGTGCATCTATCCATCATAAAAGTGCATCTATTCATCATAAAAGCGCATCTGTCCATCATAAAAGTGCATCTGTCCATCATAAAAGTGCATCTGTCCATCATAAAAGTGTATCTGTCCATCATAAAAGTGCATCTATCCATCATTAAAGTGCATCTGTCCATCATAAAAGTGCATCTGTCCATCATTAAAGCGCATCTATCCATCATAAGTGCATCTGTCCATCATAAAAGTGCATCTGTCCATCTAGACAGGGTTAGGAACATGTTAAAACATGCATAGTTGCACTTTTATGGACTTCAAAACAGAAACAGTCATTCACTGCCATTATAAAGCTTGGACGAGCCAGGACATTTTTTTAATAAAACTGATCGTATTCGTCTGAAAGAAGAATGTCATTTACACCTAGGATGACTTGAGGGCGAGTAAATCATGGGATAATTTTTAATTTTTGGGTGAACTATCCCTTTAAAGCCTGCCGTGTGTGTGTTGTCAGGTGTGTTTCGAGTGTGGAGCGTTTAACCCGCAGTGGGTCAGTGTGACGTACGGGATCTGGATCTGTCTGGAGTGTTCTGGGAAACACAGAGGCCTCGGCGTCCACCTCAGGTCAGACTCGCATTCTGAGGCCTTCCACAATCTTTATTTGTCGTCATACAAAAGAGAACAACGGAATTATATACAATCCTATTCAGCGCAAAATCAGTCAATCTCTCACTTTACAAACAATTATCCTACATAACAAATTTTACAAATAAGTGAGAATGGTAAACAGTAAAGTAAATGTAAGCAATAAGGTCCTCGAGGCTGTGCTGAATCGTGAATAAGTCCCGACTGAAGGGCGTTGTTCGGCTCGACGTGAAGCGGAGTCTGCCGGGACTTGTTCTCGATACAGCACTACAGGGTTGGAAATTAACTTTTTTGTCCACCGGCCACTGTGGCGGATGGATTTCAAAATCTACCAGCCACTCAATGTTTTTACCAGCCACTTTCTTGTTTTTAACCGACAATGTGTAACTGCATGTGAAAATTAATACTACAAGATCTACAATACTTAAGCAGTTTATTTAATCTCAAGTCTCAATGAAATACTGACATTTTCTCTTTCTCTCTTATATATATTTCTCTTTTTTACCTGGATGTGGCATTTGAATGATTCGTGGTCTTTTATGGCTTCCAGTTTTAGGTTTTTAGTCCCAACAATGAAACTAGGGCTGGGCGATATGGACCAAAAGTCATATCCCGATTATTTAGACTGAATATCGATATACGATATATATCCCAATATTTTTTCCGCAAAGTGAGAGCAAATTTTCAGTCAAAGTCAAAGCCAAATATGACATGTCAAGTAGTTTTATTGAAACCGGCTATTTCCACACACACAAGTACTGTCCCCCTTTACTTAACATAAATTGTAAGAATATGACTAATAGTAAAGACTAGTACTAATAAATAAACATTAGGCCTATGCTAAAGCTATTAAATAGCAGTCCCAAACTAGTTTTTGTTAATACAATGTTGGTATGAGCCACTAGAGTCATTTAAAAATATAAAAAATAACACAAAGAAAAATAAAGTGGCATTTTGGGGTTAATATGGAAACGACAGTTACCATGGTGAATACACAATATTAACAATAACTGTTAATGAACCATGGAAACTGCTCCTGGTGAATAGTATGAAAATCATCCCTGCATTACTTTTATTTTGTGTAATTTACAACGTAACGGCGTTGCATGCTCGTAGTTTATTTTGCACTTTATATACAGTGAGGCGATACACAGCGCGCGCCGCCACATGCGCGTGCAATTGAAGAGTGTTCGCTATGAGAACAGGATAACGGCTGACGTGACAGGACAAGAAAGTCCGTTTTTCTGAGGTGAAAGACTTTATTTCAGCGTACACTTATGTCCTCTAAAAGTGTCCGCCGTCTGTGTGAAACAGTATATTTTTATTTACCCGCCACGGTGGCCGGTAGGTGAAGCGAGTTTACCCGCCACAACACAAAATCACCCGCATTTGGCTGGTGGCGGGTGCTAATTTCCATCCCTGCAGCACTAGCCTCGAGGACCTTATTGGTTTTATAAAACGGTTACCACACAATACAGATATTAAAGCCGAAAAATACGTTTCTATGCAACTTTCATGAAGTAAAACCACCAAAAGCCTTCCTTCCGCTGGAAAAAATAGTCCCTGACCGTAAACAGCAACAGAAGTTACATACATGATTTCGCCAATAGATGGAGACAAAGACTGTCTTTATGAGTGAGTCAGCCAGTAGAGAAGACTTACGACTCAAACTTGTGATCATGGAGAAGGAAGACCATCTGACAGAGGACTATAGGCACGGGGAAACCCTGTTAAAAGGACAAGATATCAGCGGACATGTTTTTATTATGAATATAGGACTGACCTGAAGGAGAATGCTATATCTACTATAAATGCAGGTACACTCGCTCACTCGATCTCTCACAATACTCTACTAGCTTCAATGAACAACATCAATGAGAACAAACATAGGTTTACGTTGCTAAGAGTGGTTGCTAGGGGTGTTGTGTAGTGATACACAGAACCAGTGAGTGAAGCGGTTATAGCCGTGAGTAAATCATGAATAAAACAGCTGTGGACCAATCAGAATCAAAGATTGGATCTAAGCATTTTATAAATGTGTGTGTGTGTGTAAATAAATATAATAATAAATATACTTTTAACAGCAATATTTGCATATCATATGCAGCACAATTGAGGAGATTTATAAGCATATGACTATAATTAATTGCAAAAAAGAATGCAGATTTTTGAAGCGTAGCCGAAGATCTCAGTCATGTGTGAGCTCCGTGTTTCTCCTCATAGCTTTGTTCGATCTGTCTCGATGGACAAGTGGAAGGACATCGAGCTGGAGAAGATGAAGATGGGAGGAAACCGCAAGTTCCGCATGTTTCTGGAGCTGCAGGACGACTATGATCCCGGCTGGAGTTTACAGGAGAAATACAACAGTAAAGCGGCTGCGCTCTTCAGAGACAAAGTGAGACGCGCCGCTAAACATTATCTTTTCTTTTATTAATCAGTTGAAAAAACCCTAATTATTAACTCTTTCCATCCCAGTATTTTGATCATGTTAGATTAAATGTGTGTAAAGCCCGGGACACACCAAGCCTTCTAACCTTCTAAGCCTTAAAGAACTTCTAACCGCTCCTGGTCTGTGTCTGAAATCATAGTGGTTTCACGTTCACTGCTGCTAAACATGATCTTTTCTTTTATTAATCAGTTCGATCAACACACTCACCGCGCTCTCACGTCGTGATTTGGTGCTGAGACCCATGTATCAATCCAAAAATACTCTCTAAAAATCTTTTACTGTAAACAGGAGATAAAGTTAGCAAACGTCAGTGTGAAGATTTCACTCATTCTCAGTGACTATAGAAAACAGATCTTCAACAATCTAATAATTAGTCCATATTCTCCAGTTTAAGTCTTATCTGGAACAGTAAATAATGATTAAAAACAATGTTGGGAACAATTACACATCAGGAAAAAATGGCAAAACAAAACAAAAACATTTTTTTTTTCTATTTTAATTTATTTGCTATTTTTTTCCTGATGCGTACTTGTTTCCAACATCGCTTTTAATCATTATTTACTTTAAATTGTCTTTATTTACATGATTTACTTTAGTCCAGATTTTTAGTGCAGACCTTTGTTGCATTTTTGATGAATGCGTTGAAAACCCTAATTCAGAGGTTCATAAACTTTTTACAAGCGAAGGGCCAAAAATCAAACAGGTCTGTGGGCCCAAAGTAAAAGTTGCATCATATCAAACTTCTATATTCAATTTAAAGTGGTTAGTTATTTCATAACTTTAAAACATTAAGCAATCTGCTTAACCCAGTTTTATTTTTCAGACTTTTAACAGTGAAACTTTACAGCTGTTTTAATGCTTTAGTTACTTTTTACACACCAACTGGCATTTCAGAAAACCAAAATACAAAATAACATTTAAGAAACTAAATAAACATTTAAATTAATCCACAAAACAAAAAAATGGTTTTCTAATATGCAAATATGAATAGTAGATTTGTATTTCATGAAACAGAACATTTTACTATTTAAATATAAAGTCTATTATTAATAATGGAATAATAATTATTAACCATTATTTTTTTTCTTTGATTAATCATTTGAATACCGTAATTATTAACTCTTTCCAGTTTACCAGTGTCCAGCCAACGGTACCATGTTTGATCATATTCACAAAACTCCCAAAATATTTTGCCACTGTAGTCGTTTCCTCTTAATGGGTTCGATATTTCATTTGGTAACGTTAGGGAGTTTATATGAAGTTCAGTGTTTGATGATCATGTTATCTTCTATCCGCTCCTGGTCTGTGTCTTAAGTCGCCTCTATAGTGTTAAATAGTGCACTCATTTAATCCCACAATGCACTGCAATAACGAGTGTACATCTGATGTACGCTCATCGGCTGGAGAGTACCCATAATGCACTGCGAGAGTTGCGTGCTGAATGAATTCCCGCGTCTGACCAGAAGATGGCGCTCGCTGAATCAATCATCCATTTCCCAAACACTGATCCAGCGTAATATCACACAGGTTTAAGCTCCTTTTTAATTGAGTCTTTAATTGTTTAATTATACATAGTTTCCACGACAGAGTTGAAGATAAATCTGTTCATCGCTACTGGAGCGGCTAGTTTGCTACGTTTCAAATGATTGTTAAACCGCAAGCACAAACTATGGAAAAGCGGCAATCAGGGTCTGAACTCACTCGCTCGTCTTCATTCACTTCAAGTGGACTATATTAGTGGCCCGGATGCCAGCCGAACTTAGCCCCGCCCACAACATTTTGAGGTCGGGAAGTTCGGTCTGGACTTGATCCGTTGTGGAGCTATTATGCCCGAACAAAAGCTGTTCGGACCAATCAAGTTGTCAGGACGGGCTTTATACGATGATGGACAGATGATCAACAGTCACGTAATCATCCACGTCACCAACGAGCGCTTGGGTTGAATTCGTTTAAAACAAAGATGACTGCCGCTGGAGAATTGAGATTTCAGGAGTTCACACTTACAAATAAGTCAGATAGAATAAATGCATATTTGGCGTGCTGTCCGAGGAGAGGCTCCGGGAAGTACTCCCCCCGTATTCCTGGCTGTGGAAGAACAGGCCGAGAGTGAGTGGAGGGATGCTGGAAACTGTCAAGGAATGTTAGGTGAGTGACAGAGTGAATAAATAAATACTTCCTCTCGTGCTGATAGGGTAGACATGGTAATTGTTTGATGACAAGTTGATTGGATTGATTATTTGTACGTGCTCCTGCCGAACTTTGTTTATAAAACATTATGTAGATTCCGCCATCGCGTCTGTTATAGAAGATATCGACAGCGCATTAATTTTAAAAGAGGAACAGAGAACCGCGATCAAGGCATTTGTCGATCGGAAACATGAATGAAGAACATACGTCACTTACTCCGTTGCTCTGATTGGTTGTAGGTCTATCCAATTGAGTGCAGAGGCATTTTCTTTCCTGGTTCGGTTGAAACGCGCCCCATAATCACAGCCCAACGGAGCAGATCAGACTCACATTCTGAGTATGACGACGTCAGGCTACTATATTAGTGGAGGAAGGGAGGGGATAGTGAATGAGGGTTTAGGGGATGATTTCAGACACAGCCAATGTCTACTCTGATCCTCTTCTTCACTTGTTTTTGGATCCGGAGATTCTCTACTCTTTGTGGTGAAGTTGAAGTTGTGTGTGTGTGTGTGTGTTAAAGGTGGTGACTCTGGCTGAAGGGAAGGAGTGGAGCATCGAGGACTCTTCTGCGAGGAACTGGACGCCTCCACAAGCCAAGAGTGGCCTGAGCGCTTCACACCGGTACGACACGAATTCGAGTCTTAACCCTAACCCTAACCCAAAAACACCCAACAAAAATAACAGAAAGCAGCGAGGAAAAGAAAAGAAAACTACATACACATAATAAAAGAAAATACAACTACCAAAATTTTAAAAGCCTTAGAAAACAAATGTGTTTTCAGTCGAGATCTAAACCAGTCAGTTGAGGGTGCAGATCTGAGGTCAGGTGGAAGGGGTTTCCAACAGAAGAAGCAGCTGTCCGAATGAGCAGTGATGAGTGATGTCATCGATGATGATGATGAGGAGGAGTGATGTCATCGATGATGATTAGGGATGGAAATTGATATGATTTTATCAATGCCACTGACGATTCTGCTTAGGGCTGGGCGATAAAACGATAACGATAATTATCGCGATATAATTTCTCGATAAAACGATATCAAGAGTTCGATAAATGTTCGATAATGTTTATGCGCCAAAAGCGGAACGAAACTCATTTGAACCGCGCGCCACACGGACCATTTATCCGCTCGGCTCAAAGTCCAAACGGCAGTGCAGCGCGAGCTCACTAGAGCCGATGCGTTTACTATCTGATCGCTCTCGTCACGAGATCCAGTGAGAAGCGCTTGAATTCAGCGAAGAACACAAATGTCTCAGTGATTTAAACCAGTTTAAAGGCAGATGAAACAGCGCTGACAAACAGGAGAAACACTGTGCGCAACGATACTGTCAGAAGGCTTTTCCGTCTACAAATTCCCATCATTTACCATGGATTTACTGTAACGTTAGCCTAGTAATATTAACTGCACCATGAAATGTGGGATATACATATTGAATTGTATTATATTATTAATGTAGACAATGTATAAAGGACTAATGGAATATAATTACAGTATTTAATAATGTATTTAGGCTACTGTTTTTCATACAAATACCATAGAAACCATAAAGTTACATTTTGCCATGATAGTGAGGTGCTGTAGGCTATGCCTGGTTTTATGGTTATCATGATCTAAATGCATGATACTGGATGACCATTGGTTAAGTTTAATAAAACTCAAACAGTCAGAATATTACATTTTACCAAATAAAAATTAGCACATGCAGAATCTAAGAAATTAATTGTCCAATAAAGATATTTATTTTGTTAAGGAAAAATGACAAATGTTTGAATGTTCTACCTCAGATTTGTGAAATGTTCACCTGTTTGGTAAGTGTTTGTCATGATATGTTCTGACAATAAAGAGTAGTTTAAAACCACAATTAACGCTCTTGTTTCTACAACTTTCACTTAGGAGCTTTTCAACTTTTATCGTGATAATTATCGATATCGACTGATATAAAAAAAATTATCGTGATTTTTTTTTTGGCCATATCGCCCAGCCCTAATTCTGCTTATTGATTCCTGATAGCACTGTGTGGGAAAAAAGTATTCATATGCTTTTTCGGCAAAAAACAAGTGGTTTTATTTGTTTTAAAGCTTACACTTGAGTAAGGAAACTGTACCTTTTATGTAATAAATGGAACCTTATTGTAAAGTTTCTCCGATTAGTTATACACCGATTCAGTCGTCTCGTGAGTTCAGTGTTGGACAGATCAGTTGTTTTAACCAGGGGGGCAAGCCAGCACCCGGAGAGCGTACCATCCCCGAGGGCCGCCATTGGCTAACAAGCCATCACCTGCTGTTAGCATTCCATTGACTCCCATTCATTTTGGCATCACTTTGACAGCGAATAACTTTACATCTGAGGCGTTTAAAGACTCTATTTGTCCATTATTTATTTCTAAAGAAACACGACAATGTATAAAAGGCTCCATTACCTTGTATCTTACGTTATGGCTCCGTAGAAGCAGTTTTTGTAAAAAATAGGCTAACGTTTGCATCATAACCACGCGACTCTCTGGAAATTACCGTATAGACAGGAGGAGAAGCTCACAGGCAGTCGGAGGGATGTGGAGGCATAAAGTCAAGGGAGAAGCCCATAGAGAGTCATAAAGTTGCTCCTGCTCCTAGCTCATGGACAGCTCCTACTCACACTCTCCGTCTCTGCAAGATTCGGAAGGGAATGATTCAGATTTCTCTCGGCACAGCTACTAGAAGACAGACGGTTGCTCACGTCACATCTACGTCATCAAGCTCAGTTTGAGTCTGCGCAGTACACTCAGCCGTCAGGAAGTGAGTGCTTCTAATTGACTTCACTTTTCTCCGTTGAAGTCTATGGGGTCGCTGTGTCCATTTCTTTTACTGTCTATGGTTAAAATCGCTTTGACGTCATGACGCACAGATGCATAGGACGCCGTGCTATGGTGCTCGATAAAGGACAAAAGGGACAGTTAAGAGTTATCGGAGCAGGAGCATATCGATATGCTCGATATCAATATCGATGATTCATAAAACTTAGAACCGGTTCTCAATTCCCATCCCTGATGATGATGATGATGATGATGATGATGATGATGATGATGATGTCATTGCAGGTCCAGTGCTGCTGCGGGTCAGAATCACTCTCACTCTGATAAAGCCTTCGAGGACTGGCTGTCTGATGATGTCAACTCTTACCAGAAGTGAGTTTCACTCCATCATTGATCAATCTGTTCTGTTGATAGATGATTAAAGAGGATTATGACCTTTAACAGTCTTGATGTAGTGTTTTGGTCTCTACTAGAGCAGGTTTATTATATATATTCTCCATTGTTGCGGCTCCTCTCTTCCCAGTCTGTCAGTAACGCTCTGTTTACTTCCTGTCTCTCTGAAGCCCCTCCTCTTGAAAAGCACACTGTGCTCTGATTGGTCAGCTGGAGCAGTGTGTTGTGATTGGTCGAGCGCTTCCAGTGTGTTTGGGAAATGTCGTAATTAATGCAACGCTTCCCTTTACAGCAGTGCTTCTTAGTCCATATTATTTTTATGTTTTTAATAAATGTTTTATAGATTTCAGGAGTTGTGGATATGCACTGGAACATAGTTGATCTTATTTTTTATTAACGTATTATCGTTAACTAAAACTATTAGAAACACTTCTGTTAATTGAAATAAAGGCAAAATAAAATATAAATATTAGTTGAAAAAATTTAACTAAACAAAAATTAGAAATGTTGCCTTGGCAATAAACTGAAATAAGTTGAGATTGAAGCACTAAAATGATTAACTGGAAATAGATAACGAAAACTGACAAAAACTGAAATAAAAAATAAACCCAAATAACAATTTTAAATAAGTAAAAAAAAATTTAATATTATTAAATATTAATACAACTAAAATAACACTGGTTTGTGTATATATTTATATCTAATTTTTTATCTTTGTTTACATACATTCTTACATTAATTTTCATAAAGGCATTTGTTTTAAAAGTTTAATAAATGCATGATGTTTCCAAAGTCAGTGCTTTATTGTTAAATAATTGTGATCTGAATATTTTTATTTATTTATTTTTTGATCAGGGACAATGCACAAAAAAACATTAGTCTTAAAAAGAAGAGATGTCATGTGCCAGGTTATAGCAAAAAATGCTAATTTCCACCCGCAGTCCCTGGACAGGTTGATGTTATACTTACAAAAATTCATAAAATATATACATAATAATACAAAGCATTACTTCACTCACATCATAAAAACACTCTCCACTTCAGGAATCTACCCACTCACTCACTAACAGTTTACATCATTCATATCACAGTCATTCAGTGTGTACAGGTTTGCTTTGATAATAACCACTGTTTGGTCAGGCGTGTAAAAGTACTATAATTTGTGCATTAAATAATTTCATTTGGAAAAGTGTTCCAAAGGCTCACTGCTTTATAAAAGAACGATTGTTGACCATATGTGGTTCTACGTCTTGGAACGCTGCACTCTCCTCTGACTGTCGACCGTGTGGCTCTAGAAATTTTCTCCGAATTTAATGTGACAAATTTTCTCAAAGGGGGAGCAGCGATGTTATGGATAATTTTAAATAGAGCAGAAATTTGATTATATTTAATGAGATTTTCAAAACTCAAAATGTTATATTTACTTTGTACTTTACAATGATGGTACTGGCGAGGCTTTTTATCATGAATTTTTATGGCCCTTTTATATAATGATTCAAGTAATTTTAGCGATGTTTTACACGCCTGAGACCAACTAGACATGCAATACAGAAGATGTGGGACAATCATAGTATTGATGTATATATTTGAGGCTTCTGTAGTTAATGAATTTCTGATATGTTTATAGTTCATCAAATTAAATTTCAGTTATTACCAAGTTTTTTTATGTGACTTTTAAAACGAAGGTTCGAATCAAGTATTAGACCTAAATATTTTGTTTCGTTAACATTTTTTATTTTTTGTCCATTTACTTGAATTTCTTGAGTTAGTTGTAATTTACGTTTATTTGAAAAAAAACATTGAGACCGTTTTATCAACGTTTAAGGTCAGGCAGGACGTCTGCAACCATTCTGCAATTTTTTGCATCTCTTTTGATAATTTGTCAGCAACCTCCAACTCGTTTTCCCCAAAAGTGAAGATCACCGTATCATCAGCGTACATGATTACGTCAACGTCCGGACACACTTTAGGGAGGTCATTTATATAGATGCTGAAAAGCAAGGGTCCCAAAATAGACCCTTGCGGCACTCCCATCGAGGTGACTCTAAACGCAGATTGGATGTTATTCACTTGTACACACTGATGTCGGTCGCTCAAATAAGATCTTAACCAGTTTTGGGTGTGCTCAGAGAGACTATATATATATTGACTGGAGTGAGTGTGATTTGTGCCATAATCAAGCAGCACATGACTCAAATGCTCACCTCTTACTGGCTGACAGACAGATACACAGAAAGCACTAGATAGTGATGTAACGAGTGTTCACAGTCTCGAATCAGAAGCACACCGTCAGTCCGTATGTGTGCAGCTCTAATCTGTGATCAGTAATTATTGTGTATTAATAATAATGTATTATTATTTCAGTGCCGGAGCGTCCGGCGCGCAGGAGAATCGATATGTGGGCTTTGGAAACACTCCCAACCCGCCCAAGAAAGATGAAGACTTCCTCAATAACACCATGTCCTCCCTCTACTCGGTAATACAGCGGCTCTGTTATAATAACTCTGTTATTATCACTCTCTGTTATTGTACAGGGGTTCCTACCTGTCTAAAATTCACTCTTCATAATTTTAAGGCTGTAAATAGGCTTACAGTTCTCAAATAGTGTAATAAATGTCTTCATTTTAGTTTGAATAGGAAATAAATTAGTTTGAAAATTAAATTAAGGAAAGATTAGCTGTATTCACCCTGCTGAGGGGGATGTGATCAAAGCCTGGAGTGGAGCGAAAGGACGTTCCTCTCTGCACTCTAAGCGCTCTGTAATCCACTGAATCCACTCCAGCTCACTGAATCTACTCCGGCTCACTGAATCCACTCCGGCTCACTGAATCCACTCCAGCTCACTGAATCCACTCCTCTCCGGATCCATTCCGGCTCACTGAATCCACTCCTCTCCGGATCCATTCCGGCTCACTGAATCCACTCCGGCTCACTGAATCCATTCCGACTCACTGAATCCACTCCTGCTCACTGAATCCACTCCTGCTCACTGAATCCACTCCGGCTCACTGAATCCATTCCGACTCACTGAATCCACTCCTGCTCACTGAATCCACTCCTGCTCACTGAATCCACTCCGGCTCACTGAATCCACTCCGGCTCACTGAATCCATTCCGACTCACTGAATCCACTCCGGCTCACTGAATCCATTCCGACTCACTGAATCCACTCCTGCTCACTGAATCCACTCCGGCTCACTGAATCCATTCCGACTCACTGAATCCACTCCGGCTCACTGAATCCACTCCTCTCCGGATCCATTCCGGCTCACTGAATCCACTCCGGCTCACTGAATCCATTCCCGCTTACTGAATCCACTCCGGCTCACTGAATCCATTCCGACTCACTGAATCCACTCCTGCTCACTGAATCCACTCCGGCTCACTGAATCCATTCCCGCTTACTGAATCCACTCCGGCTCACAGAATCCATTCCGGCTCACTGAATCCACTCCGGCTCACTGAATCCACTCCGGCTCACTGAATCCATTCCCGCTTACTGAATCCACTCCGGCTCACTGAATCCATTCCGACTCACTGAATCCACTCCTGCTCACTGAATCCACTCCGGCTCACTGAATCCATTCCCGCTTACTGAATCCACTCCGGCTCACAGAATCCATTCCCGCTCACTGAATCCACTCCGGCTCACTGAATCCATTCCCGCTCACTGAATTTATAATACTATGTAACGGTTTGGAAAGTATTCTACACGTTTAATAAATAGAATTACACAATGTCCAAATGTAGTGAACGCACCTATAGAGAGAAATGCACATTTCATACGGATTACATAAGAGAGTAGTCGGTTTCTTTTCTAAAAGTAGACATTTAAGCTTTCTATAGATATATTTCTCATGCCTGTGAAGTTGCCTAGACTATATGCTGAGTTACGGTTCATTTATAAGACGAGCTCCAGTTCATGAGTAATGCAAGAGATCGCGCCAGCGCCTTGCATGTCCTGATTATATTGTCTGCTATAATTGCTTCTAATTTATTAAATCCAGGCAATTGTTTGATGAAACATCGATTAAAATTAAGATACAATTTATACAAAACGAAATTCACTTTAAAGAAAGGCTTTCTACAAAACAAAACTTAATGAAGTGGTCAAAATCATGTCTGACCCACTCTGTCTCCCGATATATTGCTCATCTAATGATCCTATCTTACTCATGCTGTTCACTTTCCATATAGATGAAATAAAACATATTTAAACATACATATGAAACTAAATGTGTTTTCTTTAATGGCTTCAACACGTATAGTAGGCCTACAGAGAAATGTAATGTCGTTGAGTTGAACTCGTTTTACCGGTGAGCATATTGGGGGAGGGGTGCGATTTTCAAATAATAATCAAATAATTCCCTGTGATCTTCGAATAGTATTTTAGCTTGAAATGCCAATTCCTACCATAAATGCAGTTTTTGTTCTGATGCTGGTGCTATTAGTTTCCCTCTTCTGTTCAGTGTTAACAGGTTGAGTTAGAACATGCGTTATCATTTCTTATTATAATGCTTAGGTTAAAACTGAATTTATTATTATTATTATTATTATTATAATAATAATAATAATGGCTAGGTTAAAAACAGATTTTATATTATGTATAGTTTGTGATATTAGCTCACTTTGTGGCAAACGCTCTGTTGGCTTTTATTATTTGAGAAATAAAAACTTGTGTTAAAGTTATGAAAATGGTTAATTATTTGTATGACTACATCACAAAGAGTCAAGTCTTGTAAAAGCATTAGATTGAAAACATTGAAATTTCATATAATAATAGTGTGATGTGGGGTGGTGTGGTGTGGCGCAATGGATAAGACACATGCCTTTGGTGTGAGAGACCCGGGTTCGAATCCACTGTGAGACACCAATGTGTCCCTGAGCAAGACACTTAACCCCTAGTTGCTCCAGAGGCGTGCAACCTCTGACATATATAGCAATTGTAAGTCGCTTTGGATAAAAGCGTCAGCTAAATGAATAAATGTAAATGTAAATGTAATAGAAATGCAGTTCAAAATGACCTTTCTTTAAATCCGAATGGTCTTTGAGTTTTTCATTTGTGAAGGTAAAGCATGTACTCACTATACTCCTAATTACAAGAAGAGACTGCTCTTAAACTGTGTGTGTGACAGGCTGTGGAAGGGGGTTTGGCCGAGGAAACATTCATTCAAAATATTTTTTTTTTTTGCTTTAACCCCTGTATAATAACTCTCTGTTATAATAACTCTGTCCGTCAGGCGTCATTAACATCGTCTCTGTTGCGTGTGTTTCAGGGCTGGAGCAGTTTCACTGTCGGAGCCAGCAAGTTTGCGTCTGTCGCTAAAGATAGTGTAAGTACATCGTGTGTGTGTGTGTGTGTGTGTGTGTGTGTGTGTGTGTTGCGAGGGAGAGTTTGCACTTAACAAACTTGCGAGGGAGTTAACATTCTTGCAAGGGAGAGTTTGTGTTGCGAGAGAGTGTGTGTGTGTGTGTGTGTGTGTGAGAGAGTGAGTGAGTGAGAGTGAGTGTGGAGAGTGAGTGTGTGTGTGTGTGTGTGTGTGCGTGTGTGTGTGTGTGTGAGAGAGTGAGTGAGTGAGTGTGTGTGTGGAGAGTGAGTGAGTGTGTGGAGAGTGAGTGAGTGAGAGTGAGTGTGTGTGTGTGTGTGTGTGTGTGTGTGTGTGTGTGTGTGTGTGTGTGTGTGTGTGTGTGTGTGTGTGTGAGGAGAGTATGTGTGTGTGTGGAGAGTGTGATCGATCCTCTACAATGAACTGCTCATGTATAATAACTGGTGGGATTGTGATTATAAAGAAACCATTTTTTATTTTCATCTTCTCTTCTTCACAGACCACAAAACTGGCCAGTCAAGCGACTCTGAAGGTGCGTCATGATGTTTGAGTCACACACACACACACACACACACACACACACACACACACACACACACACACACACACACACACACACACACACACACACACACACACACACACAGACAGAGATGATCAGTGATGTTAAAATCTCACTTCTGATCTGGTTTATATGGACCGGCTTGAAAATATACATTTCCAGACTTTAATCCAGGGCCGCCCCGTTCATTTAAGCCTTTGGTCAACTAGTCGCATGTTTAGGATATTAATTTAATTACTCCGATAAATACTGGGAGTGGCACTGGAACATGGGTTCAGTCTCAGGGCTGAGAAAGAATATTATACGTAACATTCTACATAACAGAGAAATACTACACCATAATAATGAGCCTTTAACCCCTTAAACCTGGCGGGACACCCCCCGCGAAAAAAATTCATAATCAAATTACTAAGCAACCACTGAATGGAACAACACAAAATAGTATCATTTTAAAGCTTAGATTACAATTAAAATGAGTCCAAACTCAACATAATCCATCACTCAGAACTAAAGATATTCCTCATGGAGTTCTAATACACAAAAAATCCACAAACGCACGTAGCCAAGCAAAGGTAGCTTAGACTTGGCCTTTTTACTCGTATCTTCATGAAACATACATCAATCATGAAAAATGACACGTCGTTATTTACAGCAGGAGCTCACGATTAAAAAGAGCCCAAATTCAATATATTCTATCAATCAGATCTAAAGATATTTCCTCATGGCGTTCTAACACAAAAATTCCTCAGACGCACCTATCCTAGTATATACTCATGAAGCACTCGCGTTTGGTTTTCACTTATAACTTCACGAAGCATGCACAGATCGTAGAAGAATGCACATCATTATTTTCAGCAGACTCTCACTATTAAAAATCCATCACTCAGATCTAAAGATATTCCTTGTTGAGTTGTAACACACGAACCCCCACCGGCGCGCATAGAGCACTTATTATAAATGTAGCACTTATGTCGCGTTTTAACTCATAACTCAATGAAGCATGCATCAATTGTGGAAAATGACATATCATTATTTACAACAGATTGTTAAGATTAAAAAGAACCCAAACTCACCATAATCCATCACTCCGATCTAAAGATATTCCTCATGGCGTTGTAACACAAAAAATACCACAGACCACAGCTATGAGGTAGCAATAGCAGTGATGCTATGTTGTTTTGATGTGACGTTTCAGCTCATAACTCAATGAAACATGCATGGATTGTGAAAATCGAACATCTTTATTGACAGCAGATTCTCACGATTACAAAGAGCCCAAACACAACATAATCCACTGCTTTGATCACGAGATATTCCTCACGAAGTGATGCATACTTGGCTAAAAAACAAGTCTCTCATCCTTCCGGGGTGCAAAGTGTTTTCCAATTTTCCCGGAACCGTCCATGCTCGTTTTCAAACGTGGAATAACACAAAATATATATCATCTTAAAGCTTAGAATCTCAGCTTTTAAAGCATCCAACCACTTCGATCAACTCTGAACGAGTGCTGACTAGTCTCTCTCTAAACCGGAGTGTACCGCCCGCGGGCGCCACCTAGCTGCGAAAATATTTATCATATTTTTCAAAAATGTTGCCCAGATTAACACAAAATTGGTGTCGTTTGAAAGCTTAGAGTCTGAACTTTACAGTGAATGTAGCCAATTTGAAAAGCTCCTTAGTATTGCTGAGTTATTTGCTGATAAATAGAAATTTTATTTTTTTCATAATCTATAAAATACTTTTTTGTACTATGTACTGCAATGTGTCAAAAACATCATACATCCTTCAAAAATCTTTGAAAATGGCACTTTATTTTTTACAGTATATTATTACAATTAAAATGAGCCCAAAATGAACTTAATCTATTGCTTTTATGACAAAATATTCTTCATGGTGAAACAATTTTAAAAATGCCCATGAGAGGGCGTCAAGGTCTCAACAAAAAGGCTATATTGGTTCCAAATGCTGTAACTTTTGAGTATTTTATCCAATCACCACAAAATTTTATCCAGATGCAGCTCATATGTAGAGGGACCTCCCCAAAAAAGAATTTTCCTCTTACCTTATTTCCTTCCTTGAGTTATTCCATGTCAAATAAGAAAGATATGCATTATCATTATAAAAATTATATATATTTTTTGTATTTTATCAGCAGTTTCTCGGCAGGAGAATGTCCAAATGTAATGTAATTAATATTTTCAAAAAATTTGAAAAGTGTTCTTTCAAACGATACCTACCTTTTGACTCTCCTTGTTATAGTTTTGAAGTTATGAGTCTTTAGTTTTTGTGTATGTCACTCAGAAAACTAAAACATTTTATTGCCTTCCAAATGTGTGAGGACTAAACAAAAAGGCTACCTTTGTTCCAAATGCTGTAACTTTTGAGTACTTTATGCGATCACCACAAAATTTGATCCAGATGCAGATCACATTTCGGGAAACTTCCCCCAAAAAGAGTTGTGAGTCTTTAGTTTTGTGTGTGTCACTCAGACAAAACAACTCTAAAAATGCCTTCAGGGCTTAAGGGGTTAAACTACAAATAGAGCGATCAAGTGCACACATAAATCTCAAGTGATGATTATGAACGTGTCAGAAAAAAACTGAAACTGTCTGAACATTTTAATAATTATTAATAAAGTAGTGTTTTCTGAGTCTGTCAGAGAGGAAGTTGACTGACTCACGTATAGTAAATGAGAGAGAAGCACGTCTAGTTAAACATGTCCTGCTAGTTTAGCTTCTAAACTTCACACACACACTTGGATGTGCCGAATAGTAGCGCACATTTATCTAGGTTAACATTAGAGCGCTAATGTTTCTGTGATCAACCGACTAATAGTGTTGTTTTTGGCGGCCTGTTTTAATTTTAGTTTTAGTCTAGTCCTTGTGTCAAGCTGCCATTTTAGTTTTTATTAGTTGTAGTCACGTTCATACTCTCTTTAGTCTAGTCAAGTTTCAGTCGACTAAAAGTCTGAGCATTTTAGTCTTGGCCCACCCTGTAGATAGAAGTAGTGCATTGAATAATACGTGTATTATAAACGTGAATTACGTCTATTAAAGAGTGTATATGTGTACAAAGAGAATCGCAATGCTGACAGCTTTTTTAAAAATAAAATTAGCTGATAACTTCTGGATTTGAAATAAAAATAGTGAGTGTGTTTGTGGTACAGCCGTGGGTCAGTTACACACTGCAAACGCAGCATATGTGAAAGCACTATAGCGCGTGCTGCTCCTGCACCGCATACACACTGCACACGGAGTGTGTGTGAAGCGGGCGTCAGACTTAACTTTGTTTGTTGTGGTTTACGCTAAATCACCGCAGCTGCATCTTCTAAATAATGCCGCGAGTGGGGCTTGAGGAAGTGACATCTGACCTGATGCAGCCCCTGAAGTGAGACACGGGAAACAGAAATACTGCAAAATAATAATAACGAGACTAAACGAGACGAAATAACGTCTTAACATTTCGTCTTGTCTCGTTTCGTTTTGGTCAACGAAAATGAAGAGACATTTAAGCATAGTTTTTATTTTGTAAACCACATTTTGTCTCGTTTTTTATTCGTCAACAATATTGCATTATACATTTGATTATAGTTATCGTCACATGACCAGCATTTACGTTTTCGTCAGGTGATAAAGGTTCGTTGACGACGATATTTAGTCATAATTTTTGTTGACGAAAGCAACACTACCGACTAATTAAAGTTTGGTCGATTAAGCGTCCTCTCGTCCACTATCAGGGGCCAGCGCTGTTTTAATCCATCTTCACTTAAACAAACTGATACCGATACTGAAATCCCGAGAGCGATCTTTTAATCCATGGTGTTTTCAGTTGATGCGTCACTAAACATCATTTGTAGCACTCCCACCATCTAATAATCACCATTAGCCGTCGCTTTTGATAAGAATTTAAGTATTAGCTTTCAAATCATGCCACTTCCATCACAACATTTGCTCTTAACCCTTGTGTGGTGTTCAAAACCCTATAACCCCCGGGATCTTCCCGGTCAAAAATGACCGGACTATAAAAAATAGCTTCTAAATCTCTCATTATACTATATTTTCACCCAATTTTGGATTCAATCTTTTTGTCAACTTGTTCTCTTTCAATTAGGACTGGTTTTATATCTCTATTTGCATCTGATTAATCGTAGGCCTCATTTATTTGACAGTAGGGATCTCATTTTTTGAGTAAAAAAAACATTATTTTTGAATAAATTTGGAAATATTAAATAAAATCTGAAGAAAATTGGCACTGTTGATCACACTAGTGGTGTTCCACTGGGCCATTGTGGGCCATTGTTTCAATGGGCCATTGAAAGTGAATGGGAGAGACTGAAAAGTTAGAACGCCATGAGGAATATCTTTAGATCTGATTAATGGAATATATTGAGTTTGGGCTCTTTTTAATCATGAGCTCCTGCTGTAAATAACGTTGTGCCATTTTTCATGATCGATGTATGTTTCATGAAGATACGAGTAAAAAGGTCAAGTCTAAGCTACCTTGCTTGGCTACGTGCGTTTGTGGATTTTTTGTGTATTAGAACTCCATGAGGAATATCTTTAGTTCTGAGTGATGGATTATGTTGAGTTTGGACTCATTTTAATTGTAAGCATCTGCTTATGATTCTCTCCGGGTCAAAATGACCCGAACACCACATGAGGGTTAAATTGAAATCGAATTGAGGTCGCAATCGAAACCGAGAGCTTGTGAATGGGAATAGAATCAGTCGTCAGATCTGCATCGGTTCCCAGCTCTAGTTTACATCACACATGTCTGAACACACACTTCATGTTTCTCAGATTAAGCCGGCATTAGGTGTCCTGATTCCTCTTCACAGAGCCTGAATAACTGATTAGAGGAACACATGGACAACAGCTCTAGAAACCTTCAGAGGAACAGTTCACCAAAAAATGATTTATTTATTCACCCCGAGGCCTTCCGAGATGCATATAACTTTCTTTCTTCAGACAAAGAGAAATTTGGAGCAGGATTTTTCTCCATAAAATCCATATTTCGGCAGCTTTATTGGGCTCCACACGACCCCAGCCGACACATAAGGGTCTTTTTCTAGTCATTTTCATCTACAAATGCTCACCTTGGTCCAGCTCTAAGAGACGTTTGAGTTCATGACCTCTCGCATGACATATGCACATTACATCCAGGATACACGCATGAGTGGACCACTTATAAAGTAGATCATTTTGTCCTCTAAAAATGACATATTTAAATGTTTTTTTCCTTGAAAAAAATCCTTAAAATAGCTACAATGTAACTCGACACCCTTCCCTCATTTAATATGTGGTGAGAATCCAGCTTTTAATGTTATGTGTCTATGTGGTGTTTTTAATGTGCTTTAAGTCAAACCATGTGTAAGTTCATAAGTCGACAGCATTGCTGAGTATTTTCTCCTTAAAACTGCAGTGAACCAAAGACAGTCTCAAAAACACGCTTTGAAATCGCTGGTGTTTCTGACGTCACAAACTACCTTGTAACCAATCAGATCAACGTGTGATCGTCAACCAGTGGATCTCTGAGCTGAGTGAGTGAGTGGAGGCGGGGCTCATTTGCATATTCATAGAACCACGTATACTAAATGAGGCAAGGGTGTCGAGTTACACTCAAGATATTTTAAGCCATGAAGAATTTTCATGAAGAAAGGGAAAAACGCTTAAATATGTCATTTTGGTGATCAAAGATGAGTTTTAAGGGATAAAATGATTGACTACAGGGGGACTTTAATTTCTCTTTGGCTGAGGAAAGAAAATCATATACATCTTGGATGGCTTTGGTGTGAAAGAAATGGTGGTTTATGTCAACTATTCCCATAAGGGCCTTAAGGAACAAAGTTTTTTTTTTCCATTCTTCGCTTAGGGCTAAAAAGAAGTTTGAAATACTGTTAACCAACACCCAGACGCCGTCCAGATGAATATGTAAATATGTGCTGTACACTTTCCTCTCAATAACTAAAGAAACACAGCGGTGAGAGAACAGCGGTTCAGAAAGCATCTGATGACAGCGATGTGGATGTTTACAGTCTCTCTGAGAGTCAGCATTACAGTCACGTCATGTTTATTCACTGAGCACTTTATACAGTAGATCTCATCCTTCCCTCGCGCTTTGTAGCACATCTTTCCCTCGCCCCTCAAAATGACCTAAAGCCCTAAAATTATAATTAATTTGTTTTGTTTTTTGTCGAGGAAAGCTTATTTTATTTCATTTAGATTTTTAATGCTAATTTTTGGAGATTTTTTTGGTTTTATATTTTATTTACCTTTTAAATGACTTGATTTGATCAATAAATAATAAATAAATAGTAATTTAAGCAAATTTCTCACATTCTTTCAACTTAAATTCAGAATAACTCACAATTTCATGCATAAACCTTTTAATTCAGCTCAAAATATCTTACATTAGGTGTCTTTGCCGAACTCTTGTGGAAAATAAATAATATAACATGATATTTCATGACTCTAGATGGCCTTATAGATCTATGAGCAGCAAATGAGCTGATCGCTGGGTCCTAAAGTCAGTTTCTTCAGTATGCATTCAGATACACATGTAGACATTTATAAAATCATTTTTTGGGAAAGTTTTAGCATTTTTAGGTTTTCTATGTGTACTGAAGCATTCCTCGCGTTCCATTCATTCCTAAGGGGGTCAAATTGACCCGTTAGGGAAGGATTTGTTACTTTTTAAATCCTCGAATCCATTAATTTGTGTGTGTGTGTGTGTGTGTGTGTGTGTGTGTGTGTGTGTGTGTGTGTGTGTGTGTGTGTGTGTGTGTGTGTGTGTGTGTGTGTGTGTGTGTGTGTGGGTGTGTGTGTGGGTGTGTGTGTGGGTGTGTGTGTGGGTGTGGGTGTGGGTGTGGGTGTGGGTGTGGTTCAAGTGCAACAAAAGTCCTAAGGTCTTGGACCCCTCTGATGAACACTCAATAAAAAAAACAGTTTCAGGTCAAAATGAGCCAAGGGAAGGATGCTTGTTTTACCATATGACACAGGAACACATACGCTGTATTTGTACTTGACAGCGACACTGACAGTCTCCGTCTGTAGTTTATATCCGCTGCTTTATTCTGTCTCTGCCGCTGCTGTGGATGAAGTTACGGGGTTATAAACCACCGCCTGAGCCGGTAACACTCACCGCATGCTGTGTGTGTGTGTGTGTGTGTGTGCGCGGACACTGAACACCTGTCACATGCATCATGTGTCTGATTCAGTGTGTGGACTCTGGTCGTTTCCAGTGTGCATGTCATCGCTTTACTTCATTCCCACAGTTCACTGCGAACGATGCAATCTCCTGCTGCATTGGGTTCGACGGTCATGTGACCGGTCGCGTCTCATGTAGTGGCTCATGGTCTGTCATGCATGTGCTGTGACTCATGTTTTCATCTTGTTTTATGTGTGTGTGTGTATGATCGGGCTGGGCAACGATTAAATGCACACACATGCATGTATTTATTTAAGAAATATTAGCATGTATATACTGTTTATATATTCATATATTATATAAATATTTAATATATAAATTAAAAGAAATCTTAAATGTATACATGCATGTGTGTGTATTTATTTATACACAGTACACACACATATATTATGGAAACACAAACTTTTATTTTGGTTGCGATTAATCGTTGCCCAGCCCTAATGATATACAGTGGGTACGGAAAGTATTCAGACCCCCTTAAATTTTTCACTCTGTTATATTGCAGCCATTTGCGAAAATCATTTAAGTTCTTTTTTTTTCTTCATTATTGTACACACAGCACCCCATACTGACAGAAAAACACAGAATTGTTGACATTTTTGCACATTTATTAAAAAAGAAAAACTGAAATATCACATGGTCCTAAGTATTCAGACCCTTTGCTGTGACACTCATATATTTAACTCAGGTGCTGTCCATTTCTTCTGATCATCCTTGAGATGGTTCTACACCTTCATTTGAGTCCAGCTGTGTTTGATTATACTGATTGGACTTGATTAGGAAAGCCACACACCTGTCTATATAAGACCTTACAGCTCACAGTGCATGTCAGAGCAAATGAGAATCATGAGGTCAAAGGAACTGCCTGAAGAGCTCAGAGACAGAATTGTGGCAAGGCACAGATCTGGCCAAGGTTACAAAAAAATGTCTGCTGCACTTTAGGTTCCTAAGAGCACAGTGGCCTCCATAATCCATGGAAGACGTTTGGGACGACCAGAACCCTTCCTAGAGCTGGCCGTCCGGCCAAACTGAGCTATCGGGGGAGAAGAGCCTTGGTGAGAAAGGTAAAGAAGAACCCTAAGATCACTGTGGCTGAGATCCAGAGATGCAGTCGGGAGATGGGAGAAAGGTGTAGTAAGTCAACCATCACTGCAGCCATCCACCAGTCGGGGCTTTATGGCAGAGTGTCCCGACGGAAGCCTCTCCTCAGTGCAAGACACATGAAAGCACACCTGAAGGACTCCAAGATGGTGATAAATAAGATTCTCTGGTCTGATGAGACCAAGATAGAACTTTTTGGCCTTAATTCTAAGCGGTATGTGTGGAGAAAACCAGGCACTGCTCATCACCTGTCCAATACAGTCTCAACAGTGCAGCATGGTGGTGGCAGCATCATGCTGTGGGGGTGTTTTTCAGCTGCAGGGACAGGACGACTGGTTGCAATCGAGGGAAAGATGAATGCGGCCAAGTACAGGGATATCCTGGACGAAAACCTTCTCCAGAGTACTCTGGACCTCAGACTGGGCCGAAGGTTCACCTTCCAACAAGACAATGACCCTAAGCACACAGCTAAAATAACGAAGGAGTGGCTTCACAACAACTCCGTGACTGTTCTTGAATGGCCCAGCCAGAGCCCTGACTTAAACCCAGTTGAGCATCTCTGGAGAGACCTGAAAATGGCTGTCCACCAATGTTTACCATCCAACCTGACAGAACTGGAGAGGATCTGCAAGGAGGAATGGCAGAGGATACCCAAATCCAGGTGTGAAAAACTTGTTGCATCTTTCCCAAAAAGACTCATGGCTGTATTAGATCAAAAGGGTGCTTCTACTAAATACTGAGCAAAGGGTCTGAATACTTAGGACCATGTGATATTTCAGTTTTTCTTTTTTAATAAATGTGCAAAAATGTCAACAATTCTGTGTTTTTCTGTCAATATGGGGTGCTGTGTGTACAATAATGAGGAAGAAAAAAAAAGAACTTAAATGATTTTAGCAAATGGCTGCAATATAACAAAGAGGGAAACATTTAAGGGGGTCTGAATACTTTCCGTACCCACTGTAGGTCATATTCTCTGTGTGTGTGTGTGTGTGTGTGTGTGTGTGTGTGTGTGTGTGTTCACTCTTCTGTTTCTCTCTCAGGCTACTGAATTGGGACAGACGTTAAATGACAGTGTCATCAAGCCCACACAAGAGAAGGTAACATCATGTTTGTAACTCGTCTGGTTAAGAGCGTAATGTCAGATTACATTTTCCACATGGATGTCACACAAATACATTTTATATCCAAGTAAATTCATCCAGGTTTAAAAATGGATACACTACCATTAAAAAGTTTGTTTTAAAAGAAGTCTCTTCTGCTCACCAAGGCTGCATTTATTTAATCAAAAATACAGTAAAAACAGTGAAATATTATTACAATTTAAAACTGCTATGCTGAATATACATCATTACTCCAGTCTTCAGTGTCACATGATCCTTCAGAAATCATTCTAATATGATGCTCAAGAAACACTTCTGATTATTATCAGTGTTGACAACAGTTGTGCTGCTGCAGATTATCGTGGAAAAGCGTCATAAATTTTATTTTTCAGGATTCTTTGATGAATAGAAAGTTCAAAAGAACAGCATTTATTTGAAATAGAATCTTTTGTAACATTATAAATGTCTTCACTGTCACTTTTGATCAATTTAATGCGTCCTTGATGAATAAAAGTATTTATTTATTTATTTGAAAAAAAAAAAAAAAACGCACCCCAGATGCCAATGTATGAAACCAAACCTTAAGGTTAGTCATGAATTCCAGTATTTCACGCTGGTCACATGTGCTGCAACCCGAATCCACATGTTAGTTGATGACCTTTTTTTTCCCCCATGAATCACACGTAAAAAATGTCATTAGACTATAACTGTGACCATCATCGACGAAAAAAGAAATCTCTTTAATCTTTTTAAATGAAAAGAGGAGACAAATTATTCTCTACTACGAGCTTCATGTGTGCGGTTGCCGGACGCCAAGATTTGAAATCCCCCCAATCAGAGCTTTTCTCTTGATACATTTTCTGCCCGGTGCTTTACTTAATACTTACAATCTGGCAACCATGAGCGTGATCTGAAAACACTCTTGCTTGTACTCAAGGTAAATCATCACCACCGTCTGTTGAACTAATGACTTGGTCATCAGCTATGATGACACACGACCGCTTTCACATTACCAGTGTTTCATGCGAACTAGAGAAAATTTCATATCACGATAATAGTGACCAAAATTATCGTGATTATCAATATTATCACGGTTTTGTTAAAACGAGATGAAAGTGTTCAAAAAGAACTGATGCTCACACTGAAAACATTTCAACAAGGTTTATATTTGAAAATCAACAAACAACAAATAAAACAAGCAGATCTACGCACTTTAAGCAAGATTATATTCTGTGGAATTTCCTTCCTTATAATGACCGTCGTCAGTAGCAACGCATTATAACGCAGCGCACATGCATCATAACGGACGCGCTCTCTCGTTTCATTCAAATACAACTTGCCGTCTTAAGTCTCCGTTTTTGATTGTATTGAAAATGAAATCAGAGTTGATTTATTGTTTACAGAATTTGATAATATTGTTGTGATCATCTTGTCAGGACGATTGTTTTGTACGCTGTACAAAATTCATTTATAAACAGGTAAGATTTAAAGCATTAATCTGCCTTCCGCCATTCCTTCTCCAATAAAACAACAACATTGCGCGCTGCGCCTGCGTCAGACTGTTGCTGGCTGGACAGGATTTACAGTGAGTTATTAAAATCGCGATAATCAAACACGGTTTTAATGATAATTCAATTTTAAACGATAATACTAACCGTCAGTACATTTTATCGTGGTCGTCCCATCCCTAATGCGAACCGCGTCCCCAGTTCAGTGTGAAAGAACCTTTAAACTGCTCACTGTGAGCTGAGGTGCAGCAGAGGTTGTGGGGTAAGATGTGCCAGCGACCTATTTTTCCGTTGAACAAAGTTCACCAGGATCACTGTGCTCTGATTGGTCGGCTGGAGCAGTGTGTTGTGATTGGTCGAGCGCTTCGAGTGTGTTTGGGAAATGTCCCGCCCCTTACCATAACCGCCAGTTTAACACACTACTAACTAGCTCAACCAGGCCCCGCCCCTTTATTCTGCGCATCAATTATTATAATGAGGAATATTTTGCTGTAAATTGTCAATTAAAATAAAATGGGATAAAGCAAATAAAGATAGCTAAAATAGAGTCACGTCTTATGCAAAGTCATTTATTATTTTCTAGGGATGTCACAGTATATCACAATACAACAATGCAACAATATGTATGGCGGATGGTGACTGTGTAATGTGGGTAGATCAGCCAAAATGAAAACTACTTTCAAGTTTTGAGAGTTTTAGTGTCAGTACTACATTAAACTTCTATATAATGTTGAATATAATGTATAATAATGCAGTGCGGGAATATGTGTGTGTCCTGATAATGCCAGATGTCTGATGTTGCCAGTAAAAGTGTCCTACATTATTATAAATATATCTAGTCAGTGACAGTGAAAGCATATTCATCTACAATAATTCAGTATTTTCATCTTCAGAATCATGAATATTGTTATTCTGGTGTCTCTATTGTCCTGTGCTTTGGGTTTCAGCACCAAGTCCAAGACTATTCATTTACACCCACCAAATTTAGCATTTTAATCAACAGTTAATTTTTTGTAAACCTTTTATCATGTGTCTTGGAGTATCACAATAATATCGTATCTTGAGTTCAGTATCGCGATATGTATCGAATCGTGACATGAGGGGATCGTTACACCCCTAATCATTTCTTTTGATTTCGTGGTGAAATGTTTTAATGTGAATCTCACTGAATGAACTGCAAACATCATGAATCCGGTGGTTGTTCTGCCGAGTGTGTCGATCGCGTTCACACACAGTGCGTTTCTGCTGACTCGTCTAGGTGAAGGAGGGGAAGTTGTTTGATGAAATGGCCGTCGGCATCACAGGTCTGGCCACTAAGGTACGAGTCTGAGGTGTTTCTCACACACACTTCTGCTCACACTCATCTGACGCTTCGCTGATGTTCAGCGGCGCGTCGTGATCTGGGTCAGGCGAGGCGTGTGAGAGAAACCATGTGCTCTTTCTGTGTCTCAACTCACTCTTCTTTCTCTCTTTGCTTTTCTTGCTGGCATTGTGATTATGGTGGTGAGTATGATGATCTAGAAATAACATAATCACGAGAAGGAAGTGTGTGCAAAGAAATCAGTAATCACGGATGCTTGTGTTAAAGACCCCATGAAATTTGAGCAGATTAACTCTTTAAATGTACAATCTCTGCTGGGATAACAGACCAAAATACGACTGACATTGAGCATCTCATCAGGCTTTATGGATGTGGCACATCTCCAACCTTATGGATGTTAAACAACAAATACAAATGCCAAAACTTCATGTTTCTATGGAAAATGTCAAAACATCTCATCGGGTTATTTCATGGGGTCTTTAAATCGTCTCTTATTTATAAGTTATGTGAGGATTAAACTGAATAACCCAAAGGCCCTTTCACACCGCAGCAGAGAAACATGATCATTGGACCGTTCACACTGAGCATGAAGCTGCAAACTAATGAAACACAGCGCTAAATCATCAAGTTCAGCAGCGCAAACACTGATAAATAAAGTGAGATTAAATCCATGAAGTCTATTTGTCTGTTATTAATGCATTAGGGCATTATTGAAAGGTTATATTTACCTGGGTGTCTGATTTTGCTGCTGATTATCTGTCGGCTGTGAAAGGGTCTTAAAACACTGTGATTTGATCCTTTCTGTGTAGGCAAATGTGTTCGGATCAGTGGTGTTAAAGGGATAGTTCACTCAAAAATGAAAAGTATCCCATGATTTACTCGCCCTCCAGCTATCCTAGGTGTATATGATACTCTACTTGCAAATGGATGTAATCAGAGTTATATTAAAAAATGTCCTGGCTCTTCCAAGCTTTATAATGGCAGTGACTGGAGCATGAGATTTTGAAACCATTTTATGATGGACAGATGCGCTTTTATGATGGACAGATGCGCTTTTATGATGGACAGATGCGCTTTTATGATGAATATGATGCGCTTTTATGATGGACAGATGCACTTTTATGATGGACAGATGCACTTTTATGATGGACAGATGCACTTTTATGATGAATATGATGCGCTTTTATGATGGACAGATGCGCTTTATGATGAATATGATGCGCTTTTATGATGGACAGATGCACTTTTATGATGGACAGATGCACTTTTATGATGGACAGATGCACTTTTATGATGAATATGATGCGCTTTTATGATGGACAGATGCGCTTTTATGATGAATATGATGCGCTTTTATGATGGACAGATGCACATTTATGATGGACAGATGCACTTTTATGATGGACAGATGCACTTTTATGATGGATAGATGCACTTTTATGATGGACAGATGCACTTTTATGATGAATATGATGCGCTTTTATGATGGACAGATGCGCTTTTATGATGAATATGATGCGCTTTTATGATGGACAGATGCACTTTTATGATGGACAGATGCACTTTTATGATGGACAGATGCACTTTTATGATGGACAGATGCACTTTTATGATGAATATGATGCGCTTTTATGATGGACAGATGCGCTTTTATGATGGACAGATGCACTTTTATGATGGACAGATGCGCTTTATGATGAATATGATGCGCTTTTATGATGGACAGATGCATTTTTATGATGGACAGATGCGCTTTTATGATGAATATGATGCGCTTTTATGATGGACAGATGCACTTTTATGATGAATATGATGCGCTTTTATGATGGACAGATACACTTTTATGATGATAGATGCACTTTTATGATGGACAGATGCGCTTTTATGATGATAGACGCGCTTTTATGATGGACAGATGCACTTTTATGATGGATAGATGCACTTTTATGATGGATTGATGCACTTTTATGATGAATATGATGCGCTTTTATGATGGACAGATGCACTTTTATGATGAATATGATGCGCTTTTATGATGGACAGATGCACTTTTATGATGGACAGATGCACTTTTATGATGGATAGATGCACTTTTATGATGGACAGATGCACTTTTATGATGGACAGATGCGCTTTTATGATGGATAGATGCACTTTTATGATGGATTGATGCTTTATTTTGTGCTTAAAAATCTCATCCTCCATTCACTGCCATTATAAAGCTTGGAAGAGCCAGAATATTTTTGAACATAACTCAGATTGTATTCGTCGTCATATACACCTAGGAAGACTCGAGGGCGAGTAAAGCATGGGAGAATTTTGAAATGTTTGTGTGAACTATCTCTTTAAGTCGCTCTGTGTTCGTTCAGGTTCAGGGTGCAGGTGCTAAAGGCTGGAAGGATATGACATCGTTCTTCGGTGGGAAACAAGAAGCCGCTGATGATGGGTAATTACACTTTTATTCAACAAGGATTAAACAAATGGTAACGCTTTATTTTACAGTGTCCTTGTTACATATGTTACATGTACTTACCATAGTAATAACAGTAAATTATGCATAATTACATGCCACTAATCCTACCCTAACCCTATAGTAAGCACATGTAGTTAATTAATAATTCTCAGTACTTAAATATATAATTACACTGTAACAATGACACCTTAAAATAAAGTGTTACCGATCACAGTTACAAATGCTTTTTGCTGATTTTTTTTCTTCTTCTTCAGTTCTGCTTATGAAGAAGGTTATCAGAACCAGGATACCTTCGGCACTCAAGCTCCTAAGAAGGACTTCTGGGAAACTTTCGGGAGTGCCGTGTCTCCCAGTGATTCTGTGGAGAAGAGCTGGAGCATGGAGGCTCACGCCGACAATAAGAACAGTGCCGGAGAGAGCTGGGAGACCTGGGACAACGACTGGGAGAAAGCTGGAGGCGCAGAGAACAAGAAGAGCCCGTCGAAACCCAACGAGGACTCCTGGGACAACAGCGGCTGGTAGACCGGCTCGAACACACCTCTTGACGCTCGTCTCGCTCGTCGTCCTTCGTTTAATGTTGAGAATGATTTATAAAGGTCTTTCTGACCCTTTCTCTGTCCATGATGGAGATGTTTGATATCACCGTATAATGTTTCATGTCGACACCAGCAGAGATCTGCATGTCATCTGCTGTTTGTGGTCTGTGGATCATAAACTTTCTGAAAATGTGAGCGGATCGCAGTGGCTTTCCTTCGTCATGACTGACTCTGTATGTCTGTCTGTTCATGAATTTTTGTTTTATACGTATATATGACAGATTCCTATTAAAAAAAGAAAAAAGCGTTTTTATCAGCAGAATCATTCAGTCGTCATAAATCATCCTGTTTATTATGCGTTCATGTTGATATTATGTCATCCTGTTAATTATGTAATCATGACAATAACCAAACGTTTGTCAGTAGAAGCATGAAACGTTTAGTTGCTATCCCTCAGTTCGACATCCATCACCTCATGGCCTTTTGTGGAAATCGCTGGTATTTTTAAAAACATTTTGGGCGTTTATAATCATGCTGTGTATTTCGTTTGTTCATTTGTTTCTGTAGTGAATGCTGCGTCGTCATTCCAGATGTGAAATGTGTTTATGACATGCGAGAACAAATTATCACAAGGTTTCATGTAAAACTCAAAACGTTATTTATTTCTCTTTTGTTTGTGATTTCGGCTGAACGGGACGTTTCTCTTTACCTCGGTAATAAAGGTGGTTGTTTACTTGTATTACTGTCAAGGTCACCCTGAATCTCTCTGTGATATTGAACATTTCTATTATCCATCCGAACATCATGTGTTCAATGATCCGTTGATTTGATATCTTCTTCTGTGTGGATGTACCGGACCGGTACGTCAGTGAAACACACCATATGTTTGAGCTGTAACAACACCCGCTGTGTCTGGGGAACATGGGCGAGCTACACTATATTCTGCTAGTTAAATGGTATAGTTAATAAAGCGTTAAACACCACCTGACTTCTGAACTTGGTCTCATTTGAACCTGATTTTACTGAGAAGTGAAAGCAATGAGACTAATAAAGGTCATGATTTGACAGCTGAAGATGCTTTCTGTGCAGATTTTGAACATGTTGTCACACTGGGTATATCACAGATGGTCTGGATGACACACATTCAATTCATTTTACATTTATTCGTGTAGCGCTTTTCACAATACACATCGTTTCAAAGCAGCTTTGCAGAAAATGCATGAGTCCACATTACAGTTTCGAGTGAACTGTTATCAGAGGAGACTGTCTAAGTTATGTATTTCAGAAATGTACATATACAAATCACAGTTAGCTAAAAATACATTAATTTAAACAATGTAATAATTGAAGGCAGAAACAATGAGCTCACTGATTGAAGTAATTAATACTCGTTTGTTAACAAATGATTATGACGTTTAGAAAAACGTAACGTGATGTGAAGATGTGATGGGTCGACTGAAGGTTTGAGGAATCTGGAGTTTCTTCGTGGAAATGCTTTCAAATGGGCCATAAACAAAGGCATTACAGATCTGCGGTGTGCCTCAAGGCTCAGTGTTCGGTCCTCTCCTGTTCTGTGTTCATACAGCCTCACATGACTTTCCTATCAGTGTTTGCTGTGCAGCTCCTCATCCAAGCTCTTGTCATTTCAAGATTGGACTGGCATTGAATCTTTGAATCCTTCACAATGAGGTGCAAAGTCACTTTCCAGACCCTGAGCTGCCGATCTCCACCCGAACTCACATCTGAAGCTGAAGACGCCTCATCCACAAACACTGAAGCCTTAAAGTCCTCCTGTAGTCAATCATTTTATCCCTTAAACCTCATCTTTTATCACCAAAATTACATATTTAAAAGTGCCTTTCTCATGCCTTAAAATATCTTGAATGTAACTCGACACCCTTGCCTCATTTAGTATACGCGATTCTATGAATATGCAAATGAGCCCCGCCTCCACTCACTCACTCAGCTCAGAGACCCACTGGTTGACGATCACACGTTGATCTGATTGGTTACAAGGTAGTTTGTGACGTCAGAAACACCAGCGATTTCAAAGCGTGTTTTTGAGACTGTCTTTGGTTCACTGCAGTTTTAAGGAGGAAATACTCAGCAATGGTGTCGACTTATGAACTTAATTACACATGCTTTGTCTTAAAGCAGATTAAAAACACCACATAGACACATAAACAACATTAAAAGCTGGATTTTTTTAAAAACTTGATTTAAATCAATGCACATAATGGATTGCTAATGATGGAAATATGTCTTTCTGGTGTAATTTAAGAGTGACTCAAGGTAACATTGTACAATGTCAGCTTCAGAGATGTTATAATGTTTTATTACACCCAAAACACAGTTAAAATTCTGATGTCGGATGATTTAAGGGATTTTAATAGCTCAAACAGTAGTGTGTGGTGCTTGCAGTGATGAGGTCATGGGTTCAGAGACAGTGCTTATATGTTCAAGAATGAATGTGTTTCCATGACGACGGAGTAACAGTGCAGCTGTATCCATAGCAGCCACTTGCAGCACAAAATGAAAATCCTGAGGTGGCATAAGAGCATCAAACATTGTCACAGTCAGCAAACTGCTGAACATGTGTTTGTCAGTTCATTTACAGATGAGGGTACTCAATGTCACTGATGTCACGTGATGCAGCCTCCTTTCATGACGTCAGCGTGCATGAGTCAAACTTCACTGACGCGTGCATTTATGCATCCAGAGATGTACATGTGCGCAAGATTTAGTTCAAGTTAAAGTTAGATGGAAACATGAGTCATGACAGTACATATGTGCAACACACACACACACACACACACACACACACACACACTGATGTGCATCTCTTCTCTGCTGTGGTTTATATTTGCTTCAGTATTTTTGCATTTTAAGGGTTCAGGTCTTTATTGTCATTTCATACACATTTTCACATGAAGGAACGAAACTAAGGACAAGTCAAAACACAAGATAAAAACATTAACCAATAAAAACATTAGAAACTAGCGAGTATGTCTAAGCAGCTTTGTCAATAAAGAGCAGAATAGACAATGCAAGAATAAAAACAGTGCAATTTAATTCTACTTAAGAACTATAGAGCAAGTCGTGTTTGAGATGTGTTCAATAAATCCACTTCTATATTTAATTAATCATCCAGTTTCCACAGCAGTTAAAAAAAAAAAAAATGTTTTCTGCATATCATCAGCCTTTATTTCCAGTGCTTTTACCCATCTGTCTCGAGTCAACCAGTCATGAAGTCGTTCACCAGATCTGGTCATGGACTGATGCTGCTGCAGTGAATCACAGGGCGGGGCTTGATCACATCAATCACTGCAGCGCGTGTGCTGATTGGCTGCTGTGAGCTGTGGGCGGGGCCAGATGGAGGGCTGAATCATTCATGCACAATACATACAGAGACTGAAGCTCGCTCTGTACTGGATCATATAGTACGATTAGAGGTATATAACAGATGAATGTGATGATCAGATTGAGGAAGAGTGTGGTGATGAAGATGTAATGGCGTAAACTCCGCCCGTCAGCCTCCATCTGAACAGCAGCTCACACACATCACTGTTTTATCGCTGGTTTTGGGGTAAGAGCATGAAAAACACCCTCGCTTTCTGTCTGACAGCGCTGTCACAATCATATCTGCGCTATTTGCATGTCGCCAGATGGAGATTTAATGGAAATTCATCTCCATTTGACGTTTTATGATCGATGCGTCTGAGATTGCAGAGTTAAACGCGTGACGTGTGTGAACGCTTCCGAAAGCGATGCGATTTTAATTCACATTAAATCGACGCACATTCAATAACGTTCGTGTTGACTAGTGTCATTTAAACGTCATGTTCATTCTCTCATCTCGATGTGTGTCGAACTATTCCATCAATAGAACTGACACTATCAAGCACTAAACGCACGTCAGATACAGTGTCACAGATCATATCACTGTGCGAAATCTATAATCCATAATCCATAAGCGTAAATGACAAGAAAACATAACGATTGTTGTGTTCGGTTCGTTGTGACGTCATCTCGATTATGTCATAGAGGGGTCGTTTGTGTAGCATTCTATTTTAGAATCCTGTCTGTGTAACCATGGTGATTCATATCTCTTAGGAAACATAACTTTTTAAAATCTGGGTTATACTTTTGTTTTAAGGTGTCCTTGTTACAGTTATACAAGTACTTAGTAATGTTAATTAACTACATGTACTTACTATAGGGTTCGGGGTTGCACTTTATTTTACAGTACATGTAAAGAAAGTACTGGGTAACATGGGTTAGGGTTAGGTTCAGTGTCATTACCTTAGTTATTACTCAGTTATTGTACTATAATAGTATGTTCATGCAGAACAAGACTAAAATAAAGTGCTACCGGGTTTGGTTTAGGGTTATTTGCTTGTAATTAGGGTCATGCATAATTTACTGTTATTACTATAATAGGCCTACGTACAAGTAAAATGTGTAACATCTGTAAAATAAAGTGTTACCTAAAATCTTGAGTTAAGAATTAAGGTTGGAAGATAAGATGAAAGAATGTAAATAAGAATTAACGGGTGCAAGACTTTATAGCTTATACTGATCCAGCTTAATCAAGTCCTTCAGGTTTATGTGAAAACTTAATGAACTGTTAATGAACTGCATGCAACCTAATACACAGATTCCTCTGTCTGTGTTTCTAGGGAGTTTAAAGCAATATTATTCTGCTTTTTATGAGTATCTTCATGAGTGATGCAGACAATGATTGAAACATAAATGTAAAATAAACGCATAATGGAAACTATTTAAGAATCTTTTTGAGCTAAAATGAGATTTAATGTTCTCTCTGTTGTTATAATCCCGAAAAACATACTCAGACTGTTTTACAGTTGCAATTAAAACAAGGATTTTAAACATAACCTAAGTGTTTGAGAGATTCATCTTGAGCTCTGTTCACATTTCTATAAGAAAGCATGTCGGAGTCAGTGGTGTGTGTGCAGCATACTGATGTGTGTGTTCAGCGTTTCACAGCCACCGCACGTCAGTGTGTTTCTGTGAGGGTTGCCCACCGCTGGCCAAGCGACAGATATGCAAATGAGCAGTGAGGCAGAGACTACCAATGGGAGAGCAGAAACTGATATATTCTGCTGTTTAAATAGGTTGTGAACGTGCCATTGCTGATTTGTATAGAAGCTTGTTTCTGCCACAGAATAAAAAATAAAAAAGGTAATTGCGATTTTTTATCTCAGAATTGTGTGATATAAAGTCGCAATTGCGAGTTATAAAGTTAGAATTGCTTGATATAAAGTCAGAATTGTGTGATATAAAGTCAGAATTGTGTGATATAAAGTCACAGTTGTGAGAAAAAAAGTCAGAATATCTCTGACTCAATTCTGACTTTATAACTCGCAATTGCGACTTAATATCACACAATTCTGACTTTATAACACACAATTGCGACTTTGTATCTCACAATTCTGAGAAATAAAGTCAATTGTGAGATAAAAAGTCGCAATTATCTTTTAAAATGTTTTATTCTGTGGCAGAAACAAGCCATAGATGTGATATCCGTGAAGAGAAAGCGTGTCATTGATGTGTGTGTGATCTGATGGTGTGTGTTTCAGTCATGCCGCCTCCGTCGGACATCGTGAAGGTGGCCATCGAGTGGCCCGGCGCAAACGCTCAACTCATCGAAATTGACCAGGTATTGTTCATTACTCATACGCTAGTATCTCTGACAGTGTTGGGTAAGTTACTCTAAAAAAGTAGATTCTTTAGATAAGAATCTTTATTGTCATTGCACATCAGGTATACAATGACATTGCAGGTCATCTGCGGCCAGTGCCTAATAAATATAATAAATATATAAACATTAAAAAGAAGGAAAAAAAAGAGAAGTAAGGAATATATACCTCATTTACACATCATAGCACACACATACTTTATGAATTCACTGACCTAATGGCCCAAGGAAAAAAAAACAGTTTTTGAGTCTATTGGTCCTGCTCTTAAGGACTGCTCTTTACTTTTTCGAGGGAAAAGTAATTCAATTACAGTAACTAATTACTCAGTAATCAGTGACACCAACACATGCAGGTTGTTTTGTGCTATTGCTTTTGTTTGACCTGCTGACATTTGCACTGTCCTCTTAAAGCACATAATGCTCCTTCCTTTTTTTACAAAAATGGAATTATGGTGATATTTTCAGTCACAATACCACAGTAAACACAGTTATCAGCCACTACTGTACTGATGTAAAAGCAAGAAGAAAATGACTAAGGTTACACATTTTGTAGGAAATCCCCCGTTCTTCTGTGGGAATTTAATAGTAAAAACAATGTCTATTCCGGATCCGGAGATGCTGCACTATTTCGGAAGATACTATTAAATGTACTATTTCGTCCCCTACTGTATGACAGTGTAAACACGGATTGCCGGAAAATCTCGTCATTGGTGGGGAAAGAGTTAAAGGGGCCTATCTTGCACCCAGCGCAGTTGACCTCATGTATCATTGATATTTTGCACCCGACGCACAGCGGACTGTTCCCTCCACAGACACACGTCGGTAAATTAGGGAATGAACTTGCGCTCCCGGGGAAGGTTCAGCGAAAAGAGGAGGCGTGTTCCGGTGCAAACGTTCCCTGGTGCTATTTTGCAGTTTCAGAAAACAATTCCGCCACAGACCAGGAGAAACCTCGTCTAAAGTCAGCGGCGCGTTATTCAGATGCTGTTTTAAGGGCGCATGCTTGGCCATAATGTAGCGTGTGCACAACACACACACACTTTGCTTCTCTCATCTACACAGACGCAGTTCTCATTTTGCAAACCATACATTATTACAAGGAAAAATATTCCACACGAGGGAAATCATTGTGGTGTCCATGAAGATGTGAAAAAATAGGCATAAATCTAGCTTACACATTTACCCAAATTATTATACGCCTGTTTAACCGAAGCTAATTTGGGTGTGTTTCTCCATCCCCAATGTCACTTCTCTGTGTTTTACGGCCCTGACGAGAACGTCGGTCTCCTCGGCTGTGAACCGCTCCTGGCGTGCGTCTGGCAAATCCACCGTTATAATAGCAATCCGCCATGGAACAAGCACGCCTGCTCTTAAAGGGAATGTGAGATGACGCTCTGATTGGTTTATTTCAAGTTACGCCCAAACCACACCTATGAGTAATGAAGCTGCTTCAGACCAACACATTTTAGATTTGCGTCGGGCGCAAGAGTCATTTATCCCGCCGGTATAATAGCAACAGCGCCCGAGATCCGCCCACAAAGTTACTTGCGTTTCACGTTTGATACTTGCGTTTCAGATCGTTAAAATAGGGCCCAAAGAGTAATAGTTCACTTAAAAATGAAAATGGACTCCATTGACTTCCATAGTAGGAAAAATATATATAATGAAAGTCAATGGGGTCCATCAACTGTTTGGTTTCTGACATTCTTCAAAATATCTTCCTTTGTGTTCAGCAGAAGAAAGAAATTCATACAGGTTTGATACAACTTGAGGGTGAGTAAATAATGACAGAATTTTCAGTTTTAAGTGAACTATTCCTTTAAGCAACGACTGTAAACCAATGAAGACGGAGAATGTGCTGCTTTCGCTGAGATTAAACATCTCTTTCACAGGAGTGTCCTGGCCAAGAATGGCCAGCAGTTTCAATCACACACTTACACATCAAAACAACAAGTAAAAAATTAAAACACTTAAACACAATCATTGCACATCATTGAGTCTTCTTCAAGTGACCGAATAATAGATTTATAATGTTCCATTGACACCATAGTTTGTAATTTCAATTTCGTTTGGAGTAGATTCCATTCAAATAGAAGCCCTTTTTCCCAGTTCAGTTCTTACAAATGGAACAGAAAGAGAAGAACAATTGTAATAACGTTGTAATTACAAGATGAAAACCTGTGACGTTCTACAAGACAGAGTAGTAATTACATGAAGAAGGACGTGAACGCTTTTTACAAGTCGGAATCTCGTGGAAAAAACGTGGCGTGAACCGTTGGACGTGAAGGCGCTGGTGTTCTCATCACTTTCAAAATAAAAGTCCTGCGTCCGACAAATGGGCTAAACAGATAATTAAAACATGCCAAATATAGACTGTATAGGTCATATATAGGTCATGGCAATATATCAGTCGACCAGTAGTAATTACTGTAGTATATGTGCAGGAGCTACATGTGCTGTCTGATTAAAGAGATTCACAGCAGAGAGTCTGTAATGTGTGTGTGTGTGTGTGTGTGTGTGTTGCAGAAGAAGCCACTGGCGTCCATCATTAGAGAAGTGTGTGATGGGTAAGTTTGCTAAAGCTAAAGCTAAACACTGACATTGTGCTGAATTCACACACTCACGTCTCTCTGAATGACCTGAACTAAACCTGACCTCAAATCTGAGTTTATTTTACCCTCACTGCTAACTAAACTCTCAGAGACGTGCACGAATCTAGTGTGAGATGTGTTATTTTACACACTGAACCACTGGTTTATATCACAATGTAGTTGTTTTGTGAAAAATGTCCAATTTCAGTTTGTATTGCAAAAATGTTTTGCATCACAGGTTTTCTGTAATTGTAAGTTTAAACATGCAAATTAGTTAATGTCTAATTAAAAGTGCACTGATTTGCATATATTTCCACAACAGAAATCTGAACATTGGATAAAGCCAGGTTCAAACTTCTTGTTAAAGTTAAAGCTTTTTTAAATTTTTACACTGAGAAAATGCTTTTCATACTCAGTATTTTTGTCTGGTTTCCAGTCCAAATATCTAAAAATTCTTAAATCAAGAAGCATTTACTAGATGAGTAAAATGCCATAAGATATTATGTCTTGTTTTCTAGTGAAATAAATCAAAATTAAGTGATTTGTTGCTTAAAAAAGGCTAAATTATCTGCCAATGGGGTAAGAAAAATAATCTTAATTCATACAGAATTGGCAGATATTTTTGCTTGTTTTAAGCATCAACTCACTTAATTTTGATTTATTTCCCCAGAAAACAAGACATAATATCTTATGACATTTTACTACTTTAGTAAATGCATCTTGATTTAAGAATTTTTAGATATTTGGACTGGAAACAAGACAAAAATATAGCTGCATGCAGCAATTATCGGGGCCAAGCAGAATAAGACAACAAGACATGTCAACATGTCTGAAAGTGTCAGACCAACTGCAACAATGAGCAATTAAAGATATTAAAGAGGATTTTAGGTGAAATGGCTGAAAAATCACATAAACAGTAATTAAAAATATGATTTAATTGATTATCACTTTTGACCAATAGGTGGCGCAGTTACAAAACATCACCAACTGATGTGATGTGGTCAGAGTGAAGTGACAATGACACATACAAAGTTTGGTGTCAATATGTCAAGGCATTGCAGAGATAAAGCCTGAATAGTCCTTTCGGCATCATGCCTCAACTTTGCTGCTTCGCTATACGAAAACGGTTTCGTTTATCGACATGAAGTCCATAACTTTTAGTCGGCACAGTCTGGAGATGATACGATTCGATTTTGGTGAAAATCGGACAAACGGTCTAGGAGGAGTTCGAAAAAGTAGGTTTTGAATGAAAATCAAGATGACGGACAGGAAGTTCGGCCAAATAAGGAAAACTTGGTATCTATGTTCTCGGCGTGACCCAAGGAATCTATTAAGACAAGTGACATTTAAATAGCCAGATGTATTCAAAAGTTATTAGCCTTTTTGGAAATTTTGTTATAGCTTTTCACCACTAGGTGGCGCTGTCTCGAAATATTTTGGGTACCTTCAGGGGATGGTGCTGATGGCACATTCTGAGTTTCGTAATATTACACCAATGCATTTGTTAAGTATAGCATTTTATTTCACAAAACTGTATTGAAGTCAATGGGAATTTCATGTTTTGTTCTATTATAGCGCCACCAAGAGGCTCAGTCCCACAATTTTTTTTATGTGTCCTCAGAGTGAGCCCATATATCTGTGTGTCAATTTTGGTGAAAATATCTCAATTCGCTTCGGAGTTATAGACATTTATATGAAAAAACACGTAAAAAATGACTGACACATGACTTTGATTGGATTTTACTACCCCTTACTATCAATATTTTCGCATTTGGGCATTGGTGTGTTCGCTATTGACCTATGTTTCCAAACTTCTGACTGTGGTTTCATCTCGATCGGACTAGCGGTTTCAAAGATATCGGCAAATGTTTTTTAAGCGCTAAATCACAACGCTACACAAACCGTAAGGCGAAACCTAGCATGTTTGGTATCGTTGGACTCGGCAAGGATTCAGGAGTCTAATGAGATGAGTCTCGTGAAAATAAGTCGACCACACCCAAAGTTATAAGCATTTGAAAAAAAAAATTAACCACTAGGTGGCGCTGTTTCGAAACTTCTCACGCTCCTTCAGGGCATCGTGCTGATGACCCATACCAAGTTTCGTAACAATCCGTTCATGCCTTCTTAAAATACAGCATTTTAGCACAAAATTCAAAATGGCCGACAGCCAAAATGGCCGATATAGAAAAATTGGATATCAGTCGACTCGGCATGTTGCCCTGAACCTAACGAGACCAATTTTATGATTTTTGGACAAACTGTTCAGAAGTTATAAGCAAAAATAGCCATTTTTCATATCTCAGGACCAGAAGGTGGCGCTGCGCCGAAATGCAGCATGTAGCCTCAGGTCATGCTTGTGATGACATGTACCTGTCACAGTGTCTGGTTTGTGTTTTCCTGGTAACCACTAGAGGTCCTCTTTCCCTCACGGTGTCATTTACTTCTTGAACTGCATTTCCCACAATCCCTGTCTGGACTCATCACTTCTGTCACGGAACACATACAGGAAAAGGTAGATCCAATAGCAGTATATTTTATTGGGCAATCCGAAATCGTAGTCATCCAGGCAGGGGTCAAAATCCAAATAATCAATCCAAACACAAGAAACAAAACAAGAACAAGCGAGAAAACAGACCTCAGAAGTGGTGTGACAATAAACAAGGACTCCGTGACAAACACTAACCAGACAGGGTATATATACAAAGAAACTAACAATGTGATAGGGAACAGCTGAGTGCAATGATCAGTGATGAGTCCAGACAGGGATTGTGGGAAATGCAGTTCAAGAAGTAAATGACACCGTGAGGGAAAGAGGACCTCTAGTGGTTACCAGGAAAACACAAACCAGACACTGTGACAGTACCAAGTTTGGTCTGAATACGATAAAACGTTGCAGAGATACAGCCTTACGACTGTTTTTGCAAGCGCTACATAAAATTTGTTCGAGCGTTTATCGAAAACGGTTTGACGAATCAATTTGAATTCCATAACTTTTTGTCACCACTGCCTGAAGATGATCTGGTTCAATTTTCGTGCAAATTGGACAAACCGTCTAGGACGAGTTCGAAAAAGTAGCTTTTTCGGAAAATTCAAAATGGCGGCCATATTTTTATGACGGAAAATGACGTCATAGGATGCAATCGAATCGACATGAGCTCAGGAATCAGAGGAAAAAGAATTTTGTTGATTGGCCATACGGTTCAAAAGTTATTAGCGTAAATATGAGTGAAACTTTGGACAGGTGGTGGCGCTAGAGGGAATGAGTTAGACACACCAAAATTGGTGTATTTAATGTTGGGACTGTCCTCTATCAGAATGTCAAACCGTTACAACTTTCCCGCAAACGCTTCTATGGGCTGCCATAGACTCCCATGGCGGAAGAATAATAATAAGAAGAACGGGAACAGATACAATAGGTGCCTCCGCACCTTCGGTGCTTGGCCCCTAATAATAAGAACGGGAACAGATACAATAGGTGCCTCCGCACCTTCGGTGCTTGGCCCCTAAATACTGAGAATGAAAAGCATTTTTTGCAGTGTATCACTCCATCAACAGACTGAACAACACACTTTTTCACCACACTTTCAAGAGTAAATGTTGTATAAACCAGGCGAATGATATATGAACAACCCTTTAGGAAAGTGTGGTGTGTGTAAAGCTGCTGAAGTGGAGATTTCTGACTCTCAGCCTTCAGAGATATGGATCGGAATTGAAATCTACAGATACAGTGCAATAAAATAAACACTTAAATGTGCATTTTGGATGTTTTATTTCTACTAGTCTGAAAAAAGACATGTTATGGAATCAAAATAGACCTGAAAACTGACCAGTGCATGAAAAAACAACATGATTGTTCACATCTTTAGTGTTCATGTTCTCTCTCTCCAGTGTTGAGGTGATTATATCTGAGCAGAAGTTAGTGCATGATGTGTGTCTGGGTCACAGTGACTGAGATGCTGGATCAGGTGACATCAGTGTGTGTTGTGTCTGTTGTAGATGGTCTCTGTCAGGATCGGAGCAGTTCGCCCTGCGTTACGCTGATGGGCCGCAGCTCTACATCACTGAACAGGTGAAGATCCACTGCTACTGGATATTCTCAGTTTTCACGTGACGTCACACACTTATAGGAACGAAAACAAGCCTGGCTTCCATTGACCTCCAGTCATTTTTACTAAGTACTAATGTAGTAAGACATATTAAAAGACCAAATTCAGAATAAACCTTATTGATGATGCTACACGCAGGCGAGCGGATGAACCCAGAATATAAACGCAATACACAGTTTCTCGTTAAGCGTTTTTAAAAAAAGAAAACCTTATCCATTCAGCATGTTGCATTAATATCCTGGGTTCACTTGGATCTTTTAATATCGCTGTTTTAGTACATTAAGGTGCTTTAAAGTCCTCCTGTAGTCGATCATTTTATCCCTTAAAACTCATCTTTGATCACCAAAATTACATATTTAAATGTTTTTTCCTCGTAAAAAAATTTCTTCATACCTTAAAACATCTTGAATGTAACTCGACACCCTTGCCTCATTTAGTATACGCGGTTCTATGAATATGCAAATGAGCCCCGCCTTCACTCACTCACTCAGCTCAGAGATCCTATGGTTGTGTAACCCTTTATTTCTAGGTGTCATTGTTACAGTGTAATTATATATTTAAAGGTGCTGTATGTAGTTTTCAGCGACCTCTAGCGGTGATGTTTCAGATTGCAACCAATAAGTTTACAAGCGCGTGCTCGAATTTAAGAGCGAGCACTGTGGGTACCGAGACGCAACACACCGGAGAAAGCATCACACAACATGCTGGAAACTCAGGTAAACTCCCACTGCAACGTTACAATAAAAGGCTACTTTTATCAGCTTGACGTTGAACTAATGCTCCATGCTCGTACCATGATAAGTATGGAACCCTATCAACCGTGCCAAATTTTGCCACTGCAAGCACCACTTCACATTTTCTTCAGGAAATGTACATTCTAGGTTTGTAGATAAGGTTTTTCCATGATTCAAATGCCCTGCCGATGTTGAGCTGTGTTTTTTCACCCGAAGTTCATGCGATTCACGTCTGGCCTTACGAGCATCAGCAGAAAAAAATATGTGGATTTCAATGTGGAGTTTGTGTTGGAGTCTGTGTTGTGCTGGGAGCAGGTCATTTCTTAGTGTTATCAGACATGTCATAAGTTGCATAAGTCATAAGTCCATGTCATAAGTTGCAGTGTCGTTGCTGTTGAGTGCAAAGTCAGTAGGCTAGACGAGGCGAGAGGCTCGGGAACGCGCGTGCAGGTCACGTCACTGGATTTCGCGGTAAATCCGACCCGGCACCTTCACTTAAAAATAAGAATACTTGCTTTCCGAGGTAATAGCAAAACCCGCAAAGTGGATCATTTTAATGTGAGATTACAACCCCTTCACACACAGGCAATAAAAAAAGGATTCATTTCAGTAGAAAAGTTACATACAGCACCTTTAAGTACTGCGTAATAATAATCAACTACATGTCCTTACTATAGGGTTATCTTGGACCCAGCGCAGTTGACTTCATGTATCATTCCTATTTTGCACCCGACGCACAGCGGACTTTTCCCTCCACAGACGCACGTCGGTAAATTAGGGAATGAACTTGCGCTCCCGGGGGCGGTTCAGCGAAAAGAGGAGGCGTGTTCTGGCGCAAACGTTCCCTGGTGCTATTTTGCAGTTTCAGAAAACAATTCCGCCACAGACCAGGAGAAACCTCGTCTAGAGTCAGTGGCGCGTTATTCAGATGCTATTTTAAGAGCGCATGCTTGGCCATAATGTAGCGTGTGCACAACACACACACACTTTGCTTCTCTCATCTACACAGACGCAGCAGTTCATATTTTTGCAAACCATACATTATTACAAGGAAAAATATTCCACACGAGGGAAATCATTGTTGTGTCCATGAAGATGTGAAAAAATAGGCATAAATCTAGCTTACACATTTACCCAAATTATCATACGCCTGTTTAACCGAAGCTAATTTGGGTATGTTTCTCCATCCCCAATGTCACTTCTCTGTGTTTTACGGCCCTGACGAGAACGTCGGTCTCCTCGGCTGTGAACCGCTCCTGGCGTGCGTCTGGCAAATCCGCCGTTATAATAGCAATCCGCCATGGAACAAGCACGCCTGCTCTTAAAGGGAATGTGAGATGTTGCTCTGATTGGTTTATTTCACGTTACGCCCAAACCACACCTATGAGTAATGACGCTACTTCAGACCTACTCATTTTAGATTTGCGTCGGGCACAAGAGTCATTTATCCCGCCGGTATAATAGCAACAGTGCCCGAGATCCGCCCACAAAGTTACTTGCGTTTCAGATCGTTAAAATAGGGCCTTCAGAGTGTTACCCAGTTCACTCTAAATTGTAATGTGGACTCATGCATTTTGTGTAAAGCTGCTTTCAAACGATGTGTATTGTGAAAAGCGCTACACAAATAAATGTGAATTGAATTGAATTGAATATTCTAACCGGAGAAGGTCCCCTTCTGTTCGGTGGCGCAGGAGTTTAATGGATATAATCTGTGTTTGTCTTTCAGAGTCGTAGTGAGATGAAGAACGGCAGTATCCTCCGCCTGGCCATCTCTCCTGTGAGTCACACCTCCTCCTCCTCCTCCTCCTCCTCCTCCTCTGCACAGATAATGTTCCAGGTCACATGGAGACGCGGAAGCGACAAAACATTCTGTATTATGATTCATTTGTTGATGTCAGTTTGAAGAGAAAGACTTCACATCTGCACACATATATATACAAACGCGCATCCCTATAGACTGAACACGTAATACGCATGTGTCTGCCGTCAGCGTTCTCATGGATTCACGTTTTTGAAGTTTACGTGGAGATTTTTCTAAATGTTTCAACGCTTGCACCTTAGAACCGATTTCAGGGTTTGTGTTCTCGAGTCACTAAATACTGTTGTTACACTACATTACACTACACACTACACTACATTACACTACACTACACTACACTACACACAACACACTACACTACATTACACTACACACTACACTACATTACACTACACACTACACTACATTACACTACACTACACTACACACAACACACTACATTACACTACACACTACACTACATTACACTACACACTACACTACACTACATTACACTACACTACATTACACTACACTACACACTACACTACACTACATTACACTACACACTACACACTACACTACACTACACACTACACTACATTACACTACACACTACACTACACTACACTACACACTACACTACACACTACACTACATTACACTACACACTACACTACACTACACTACATTACACTACACACTACACTACATTACACTACACTACACACTACACTACATTACACTACACACTACACTACACTACATTACACTACACTACATTACACTACACACTACACTACACTACACTACATTACATTACACTACACTACATTACACTACACTACACACTACACTACACTACACTACACTACATTACACTACACACTACACTACACTACACTACATTACACTACACACTACACTACACTACACTACATTACACTACACACTACACTACATTACACTACACACTACACCACAAACTACACTACATTACACTACACACTACACTACACACTACACTACATTACACTACACACTACACTACATTACACAACACACTACACTACATTACACTACACACTACACTACATTACACCACACACTACACTACATTACACTACACACTACACCACACACTACACTACATTACACTACACACTACACTACATTACATTACACTACACACTACACTACATTACACTAAACACTGTTGTTACACTACACACTACACTACACACTACATTACACCACACACTACATTACACTACACACTACACTACACACTACACTACATTACATTACACTACACACTACATTACACTACACACTACACTACACACTACATTACACTACACACTACACTACACTACATTACACTACACACTACACACTACACGACATTACACTACACTACATTACACTACACACTACACTACACTAAACACTGTTGTCTGCGAATGAGCGGCCGGAGCGCATTAAGTGTTTCCTGTTGGAACGGTGTCGTGTTAGCGGCCGCTAAGTTAATAACTAATGATCTTTGCAACGTAATTGAATCAATCAAAACTAACTTAATCTGGACAATATCTTTATTCTAGATCTGCTGTAAAGCCAAAACAATCTCTGTTACTGTAATCTCCTATTATCACTGTAAAGCTGCTGTGAAACAGTCTATATTGTTAAAAGCGCTATATAAGTGAAGGTGACTTGACTGTGTGGAAGTCAGCTCTGATTCCCGTAGATCAGACTACAGTGTGAGGGCTCGAGGTCTTGATGGGGACTGTTGTGTGTGTTAGATGCGAGCGGCTCGACAGCTGCTGGAGCGGATCCAGTCTCACGGGATCGACGCGCGTCTGGAGGCGCTGAAAGAGTTAGCCAAACTCTCCGCTGACCCCACGTTCGCCACAGAGTTCATCAACATGGAGGGCCTGGCGACGCTGGCACGGCTCGTGGAGAGCGGCACACAGTGAGTGTCCCTCACACACACACACATATGATGAGCTTGATGGACTCATGTACAGTTGTGGCTAAAACTGATGTTTGTTTTTGTTTTTAGTGACACTACAAGTTCGATTAAACCATCAAAAAATGTTAAATATTAGGGAAGAACAAAACACTAAACTTGGTTATTGTATTTATCTGACAAAATTGCTTGGCAAAAAAGGCAAATGACAGTTCCAGCTTTATTTTACTATGCAAAAAAAAAAGGAAAAAGCTTAAAGGAAAAAGCAAACATCGACTACAACATAATCAGTTATTAATATTTGGTTGGTTCTTTCTTGTTTTTGCATGTTTTCACAATTTCTTTGTATGACAGCCTATCACACAATTTGTCATGTTTCATTGCGTTACTATCACAAATACAAGAATTAACTGAGCACAACTACATAAGATACTTACAAACTCTTTAACATATTGTTATCAATAGTATTTAAATAAAGAGTCAAGATGCCGATCACTTATGTCTGCTACTGTAAACTTTTGATGCATGCAAAGAGATTTAAATGGCTAATCACAAAAATATGATAACATTTTACCTCTTGATATATATATATATATCAAGAGGTAAAATGTTATCATATTTTTGTGATTAGCCATTTAAATCTCTTTCACAATATTACTGTTTTTACTGTATTATTGATCAAATAAATTGCCTTGGTGAGCAAGCAAAAAAAATGTTAATGGTAGTGTATATATATATATATATATATATACACTACCATTAACATTTTTTTTGCTTGCTCACCAAGGCAATTTATTTGATCAATAATACAGTAAAAACAGTAATATTGTGAAATATTACAATTTAAAGTAACTGTTTTCTGTGTGAACAGGGCTCAAAATTATTTATTTTACTTGGTAGCAACTTCAAACATTTAGGAGCACAGACCGAAGATTAAGGAGCATTACAACTACAATTTATATGTATAATATATTAACAGATTTAACATATATTTAGTGAATATACAGAGTATGAATATATTGTAAAGTGTAATTTATTCCTGTGATCAAATCTGAATTTTCAGCATCATTACTCCAGTCTTCAGTGTCACATGATCCTTCAGAAATCATTCTAATATGATGATTTGATGCTCAAATTTTTTTTTTTATGTAATATTTGCATATTTGTTTTTGCAATTTCTTATTTTTTGCAATTTCTGAAGGATCATGTGACACTGAAGACTGGAGTAATGATGCTGAAAATTCAGATTTGATCACAGGAATAAATTACATTTTAAAATATATTCAAATAGAAAACAGATATTTTAAATTGTAATAATATTTCACAATATTACAGTTTTTTTTGTTTGTATTTTTAATGAAATAAGTGCAGCCTTGGTGAGCAGAAGAGGCCTCTTTTAAAAACATTACAAATCGTGCCGATCCCAAACTTTTGAACGGCGGTGTACATTTAAAACGATATCCTTCATTATTGTTTAAAATTGTGCTAGTGGTTGTTTGTCATCTTAAATAGGAGATTGAAGAAATGATTTAGGTCAGACGTCACGGCTCATTTCAGTGTGTGTTTCAGAGACGTGTGTGTTTCAGTGCTTTGATGTGTGTGTTTTCTGTGTAGTTTTGGGGAGATGTTGGCCTTCACTCTCACGGCGTTTCTGGAGCTCATGGATCACGGTATCGTGTCCTGGGATCTGATTTCTGTGTCCTTCATCAAACAGGCAAGTGAAACACACACTCTTAACAGGTCTGTCTCCTTCTAAAGAAGCCTTTGTCAACCTAAACCTTTTACTTATCTAGTAAATGCTTCTTGATTTAACAATTTCTAGCTATTTAGACTGGAAACAAGACAAAAATACTAAGTAAGAAAAGCATTTTTTGCAGTGCAGTCCTCAAATCTGATTGGACAAGCATTGCATTAGGGCTGATATAAGAGTCCATTCATCCACCAACCTGGTTCATTAGTGATGATTCAAATTAAAAAAAAATTTGGTTGAGTGAATGAGTCAATGGGCCCTATTTTAACGATCTGAAACGCAAGTATCAAACGCAAAACGCAAGTAGCTTTGTGGGCAGATCTCGCCGCAAATCTAAAATGTGTTGGTCTGAAGCAGCTTCATTACTCATAGGTGTGGTTTGGGCATAACGTGAAATAAACCAATCAGAGCGACATCTCACATTCCCTTTAAGAGCAGGCGTGCTTGTTCCATGGCGGATTGCTATTATAACGGCGGATTTGCCAGACGCACGCCAGGACCGGTTCACAGCCGAGGAGACCGACGTTCTCGTCAGGGCCATAAAACACAGAGAAGTGACATTGGGGATGGAGAAACACACCCAAATTAGCTTCGGTTAAACAGGCGTATAATAATTTGGGTAAATGTGTAAGATAGATTCATGCCTATTTTTTCACATCTTCATGGACACCACAATGATTTCCCTCGTGTGGAATATTTTTTCTACATTATAGCCAAGCATGCGCCCTTAAAATAGCATCTGAATAACTGACTTTAGACGAGGTTTCTCCTGGTCTGTGGCGGAATTGTTTTCTGAAACTGCAAAATAGCACCAGGGAACGTTTGCGCCGGAACACACCTCCTCTTTTCGCTGAACCGCCCCCGGGAGCGCAAGTTCATTCCCTAATTTACCGACGTGCGTCTGTGGAGGGAAAAGTCTGCTGTGCGTCGAGTGCAAAATAGGAATGATACATGCGTCGCTGTACAAAGTCAATTGCGCTGGGTGCGAGATAGGACCCAATGACTTGTTCATAAACACAGTCACATGCTTGAGTCATTGACTCATTCACTCAACCAATTTGTTGGATGTTTCTTGTTTGAAGATGGATTTGTTGTCAATTTTTAGTTACATTTCCTGGTAGACCAGTGTTTATGTCATGTGATAGTCAAGTGAGTGTGGTGTGTGACAGATTGCGGGTTACGTGAACCAGCCCATGGTGGACGTGTCCATTCTGCAGCGCTCGTTGGCCATCCTGGAGAGTATGGTGCTCAACAGCCACAGCCTGTACCAGCGCGTGGCGCAGGAGATCACTGTGGCGCAGCTCATCGCACACCTGCAAGTGTGAGCACATACACGCACACACACACGCACACACACTCGCAGCAGGTCACGTGCTTCTCTCCTGCACGCACGCACGCACACACACACACACACAAACGTGCCGAGCTGTGTAATAAAACCCTCCAGAGCTCCAGACAGTGACACGTGATCTAGAGTCCAGAAGTGTTGGAGTCCAAGAGCAAGATACCTCTAACTGTGTGTGCGTGTGTGTCATCAACTCCTCAGGTCCAATCAGGAGATCCAGACGTACGCCATCGCTCTCATCAATGCCCTGTTCCTCAAAACACCAGAGGATAGACGCCAGGTGAAGACACACACTCTCTCTCTCTCTCTCTCACACACACACACACACACACACACACACACACGCGCACGCACGCACACACACACACACACACAGACACACACTCACTCACACACACAATCTCACACACACTAATCAACTCACTCGTCAGTAATTGTTAACAGGTCCACACACTGTCATTCACATGTTTAACAGATAACAGTCAATTTCACACCAAGGACGATAACTATAACGATAAAGATATAGTTCTAAAAATCATTCTAAATATAAAAGAATAGCAGAGTTCGCACCAAAACTATAACAATAACAGCAGAGAGGAACGATATTGTTGGAATCACTTTCAGAACAATTTTTTTCCTGCTGATGAATGATTAAAACATTTTTAAGTCCTGTAGTCAATAATTTTATCCCTTAAAACTCATCTTTGATCACCAAAATTACATATTTAAATGTTTTTTCCTTGAAAAAAAATTCTTCATGCCTTTAAACATCTTGAATGTAACTCGACACCCTTGCCTCATTTAGTATGCGCGGTTCTATGAATATGCAAATGAGCCCCGCCTCCACTCACTCACTCAGCTCAGAGATCCACTGGTTGACGATCACACGTTGACCTGATTGGTTACAAGGTAGTTTGTGACGTCAGAAACACCAGCGATTTCAAAGCGTGTTTTTGAGACTGTCTTCGGTTCACTGCAGTTTTAAGGAGGAAATACTCAGCAATGGTGTCGACTTATGAATTTACACATGCTTTGTCTTAAAGCATATTAAAAACACCACATAGACACATAAACAACATTAAAAAATGGATTTTCACCACAGGGGGACATTAACAGCCAATCAGAATCCATCCTGATTTAAAGGGGTGGTATAATGCCCTTTTCACAAGATGTAAAATAAGTCTCTGATGTCCCCAGAGTGTGTATGTGAAGTTTTAGCTCAAAATACCCCACAGATATTTTTATATAGCATGTTAAAGTTGTCACTTTTTGAGGGAGAGCAAAAACACACCGTTTTTGTGTCTGTTCCTTTAAATGCAAATGAGGTGCTGCTCCCGGCACAGGGGGCGGAGCTTCAATAGCTTGTGTCCTTTTACCTCACACAGACATGCACTGGAAATGTCAAAAACGTTTAGCCTTTTTTGTTCAAACCGGAGTCAGACAATGATAGAGAGACTTAAGAAGTGACAACATGTAGACATTCTGTCTTGATAATCTGTAAATCGTGTTCAGGGGGCGGGGTTTATGTAAATTTTAGGGTTGGTGATGTCACTAAATGTCACTGGAATGTCGTGTAGTTCCAATCAGCCGTTTGTTGTAGTCCTTAAAAAATCACATTACATTTTCATCAACAGGTTACAAACTAGTTTGTTGTAGTTATATGGGCGCTCGGTTTTTCCTTTTGTAAAATACATTTTGCCAAAATCTCATTTATAAAAGATGAAATGCTACTGTATGCACAGGGTATTTAAGTGTAGGCTATGTATTGGCTATGACTAGATGGCAAATGCTAGACCTCTCTCTCAGGTCCCACATGTCTCAGTCAGACATCAAATAAATTAAATATGAGCCTTTATAGACATAGTGTTCAGTACTTATTCAAACAACAAGATCTTTGTTTACCCTTGCAAAGATTTGTTCAGAATCAGCTGCTGTCTGCTGGGCGGCTGCTGCGGAACTGCAGTTCATTCAGTCAAGACAGAGGGGGCGGAGTTATCAGATAGAGGTGGCGGAGTTATCAGAAAGAGGGGGTGGAGTTATCAGACAGAGGGGGTGGAGTTATCAGATAGAGGGGGTGGAGTCATCAGATAGAGGGGGTGGAGTTTATCACAGGCGTTTAACACAGGTTCAGCGTTTATCACAGGTTCGCGTTTAAAGTCTGTGTAGAGAGAATGGTGTCGTCTTAGCGGCCCCTAATTTAATAACAAATGATCGTTGCGACGGAAGCGAATCAATCAAAACTAACTTTAGCTGGAAAATAACTTTATTAAAGAACCGCTATAAAGCCAAAACAATCTCTGTTACCTTAAATTATACGCTTATCTCTGTAAAGCTGCTTTGAAACAACCTACATTGTTAAAAGCACTATATAAATGAAGATGACTTGACTTGAGTTATCAGACAGAAGGGGCGGAGTTATCAGATAGAGGGGCGGAGTTATCAGACAGAGGGGGCGGAGTTATCAGATAGAGGGGTCAGAGTTATCAGACAGGTGGCAGAGTTATCAGATAGAGGGGTCAGAGTTATCAGACAGAGGTGGCGGAGTTATCAGACAGAGGGGGTGGAGTTATCAGACAGAGGTGGCAGAGTTATCAGATAGAGGGGTCAGAGTTATCAGACAGAGGTGGCGGAGTTATCAGACAGAGGGGGCGGAGTTATCAGATAGAGGGGCGGAGTTATCAGACAGAGGGGGCGGAGTTATCAGATAGAGGGGTCAGAGTTATCAGACAGGTGGCAGAGTTATCAGATAGAGGGGTCAGAGTTATCAGACAGAGGTGGCGGAGTTATCAGACAGGGGGTGGAGTTATCAGACAGAGGTGGCAGAGTTATCAGATAGAGGGGTCAGAGTTATCAGACAGAGGTGGCAGAGTTATCAGACAGAGGGGTGGAGTTATCAGACAGAGGTGGCAGAGTTATCAGATAGAGCGGTCAGAGTTATCAGACAGAGGGGGTGGAGTTATCAAATAGAGGGGTCCGAGTTATCAGACAGAGGTGGCAGAGTTATCAGACAGAGGGGGCGGAGTTATCAGACAGAGGGGGTGGAGTTATCAAATAGAGGGGTCTGAGTTATCAGACAGAGGTGGCAGAGTTATCAAACAGAGGTGGCGGAGTTATCAGACAGGGGGTGGAGTTATCAGACAGAGGTGGCAGAGTTATCAGATAGAGGGGTCAGAGTTATCAGACAGAGGTGGCGGAGTTATCAGACAGAGGGGGCGGAGTTATCAGATAGAGGGGCGGAGTTATCAGACAGAGGGGGCGGAGTTATCAGATAGAGGGGTCAGAGTTATCAGACAGAGGGGTGGAGTTATCAGACAGAGGTGGCAGAGTTATCAGATAGAGCGGTCAGAGTTATCAGACAGAGGTGGCGGAGTTATCAGACAGAGGGGGTGGAGTTATCAAATAGAGGGGTCCGAGTTATCAGACAGAGGTGGCAGAGTTATCAGACAGAGGGGGCGGAGTTATCAGACAGAGGTGGCAGAGTTATCAGATAGAGGGGTCCGAGTTATCAGACAGAGGTGGCAGAGTTATCAGACAGAGGGGGCGGAGTTATCAGACAGAGGGGGCGGAGTTATCAGACAGAGGGGTCAGAGTTATCAGACAGAGGTGGCGGAGTTATCAGACAGAGGGGGCGGAGTTATCAGACAGAGGGGGCGGAGTTATCAGACAGAGGGGGCGGAGTTATCAGACAGAGGGGTCAGAGTTATCAGACAGAGGGGGCGGAGTTATCAGACAGAGGGGGCGGAGTTATCAGACAGAGGGGTCAGAGTTATCAGACAGAGGTGGCGGAGTTATCAGACAGAGGGGGTGGAGTTATCAGACAGAGGGGGCGGAGTTATCAGACAGAGGGGCGGAGTTATCAGATAGAGGGGTCCGCGTTATCAGACAGATGGGGCGGAGTTATCAGACAGAGGGGTGGAGTTATCAGACAGGGGGTGGAGTTAACTATAACTGTTAAGTCAGAAGAACCAAGAGAACCGAACTACAAAACACACCCTAAATGTTTCTATCAGTAAAAGTTGACAGGCAGATTTATTCTGTGTTTGTGAAAGAAAAGTCTATTATAGTCAGACAGAGAACAACATAAAAAGAAAACAGAATTGTAGGAAATTATCACACATAGTAACAGCGAATACAAAGTATAATTAATAATCTATTGTGTACAAGAAATATTTCCAGTACTCAAATCTGCTTGATCAAGCAAGCAGCATCGCATTAGTCCTGATATAACCAACCGATTGGTTCGTTAGCTCTGATTCGTTCAGGAACCAAACATGTGACTGTCCTTATGAATGAGTCATTGATTCATTCACTCAACCAATTTGTTGGATGCTCTCAAAACATTCTCATTTCTTACAGTTGTGTATTTATTGCAGTTTGGAGTCTGGTTTAGACATTCTCAGACTGATGTGACTCTCTGTGTGTGTTTATGGCAGGAGATGGCGAGTACACTGGCACAGAAACACCTGCGTGGCATCATACTCAATGTAAGTGTCTGTGATCTGCAGGTAATGGCGTCAGATTCACTTTGCCACTCATTTTCTGCTATTATCTGTAAAGAAAACAGATCCAAATGTGATGGAGTAAATCACTAGTGACGAATCCAGCAAACAGCAGCTGGTTGGTTGATTGATTTGATTTAATTCATTTAATTTGATTAGATTGATTTTGAATTGATGAGTGTGTTTTGATCAGATCTTCATTCTTCAAAAGACCAGAGAACGTCCTGCTAGGAGCTGTGTGTAGGATCATCAGTTGATAGTGTGATAATGAGAGTTGTTTTAGGAAACTCCTCTGTGTCTTTCCCAGCACATCATCCGCGGGAATCGGCCCGTCAAAGCGGAAATGGCACATCAGCTCTACGTGCTGCAAGTTTTGACCTTCAACCTTCTGGAGGAACGCATGATGACCAAAATGGACCCCAATGACCAGGCAAGCTTTATGTCTGAAAATGATTCACTTGTCATTAAGATTAATGGAGGGAACATGTAGTATGATTGAAGTGATGAATAGCACCTAACGTGCATGACAGATGCTTGAGTCTTTATGTGAAAGTATTCAGTATTCATGCATATGATGAAAATATCACAGATAAGGATATGAACTCAGGTCTTGATGTACCCGTATAACTAGTACACCACTGTAGCAGACAGTCTGATCACTATGTTCACTTAGATCACTAAAGCACAGCAGAAATTCCTAAAAGTCAGTAAATATCAGCATTTAGGCTTTAGACTCGTCATGTAATCCCAGACTGAGCTGATGATGGTGACATCTGATCTCTGTGTGGATCAAACCTGTTTCAGGACTGTTGTTCATTCAGAAAGCTCAAAATCTGCATTATTACAGTATTTACAAAGAAATGAAGACCAGGCTCAACATCTGACAAAGCCTCTGTTTGAGTCATTAAAATAATTAGTGTTGTACGTTTATGACAAAATAGTAGAGTGACGTTTAAATGGCAAACATCATTTTTCTGCATGTTTAATAACATGTTTGATTTAAGATTTATATCTGAATTCATATGCAAGATCTAAGTCCACATGTCATACAAATAAGACCATGCTTCTAACACAGGTCGAGAGCTGAAGTTTTGTGATGTTGTTTACGAATGTTTGTTAGAACTATGATTTTGGGAAACAATAAACATTTGAACATGACTGACTGTAGAAAATTGATTCATAGCTCCTGTTTGGCCAGCATAATCATGGCATGAAAAGCCAAACATTACTGATTTGTTTTCAGCGTTTTCCAAGATACTTGCGTTCTCTTATAACCTTCACACTGCTTGAATTCTTCAGACACAGAGAGATATCATATTTGAGCTCAGAAGAATCGCATTTGAAGGAGACAGTGATCCAGGCGGGACGGAGAAGAGGAAAGCCGTCTACACTAAAGACTACAAGATGCTGGGCTTCACCGTGAGTGATGTTTGCTCTTTCTGTTGTCATCACAAGAGATAATTACATTTCCTTTCCAAAACAGATGCTGATGTGTGTGTGATGTAATAGTTTAATTATGATCAGTGATAGTGATGTGTGTGAATTATTTAATGATGGATGATGTGATAGTGATGTGTGTGATATATGCTTTAATGATCAGTGATAGTGATGTGTGGGTTTGTGTGATGTGTTTGTTTTTAATGATAGTGATGATGTGTGTAATGTTTACAGTTTTTCTCAATTGTTTACACACAAATACTGGTACTTGAGACACAATGACCACAACATGTAACTCATTCACCAACCCCCTGAACCAATTCTGCTAAACTACAAGCACAATTCCTGCTTTACACTCAAACTGCAGATCTAAAACACACCTTTTTCAAAACACTACACACAATTCTCTGCTTTTGGCACAATTTTCATGCAGTAAATCTCTTGTTTTCACAAGGAACACACTGCCATTCAAATATGCACACTGACTCATCACATGGGCAAACACCGTCACACAGTTTTACAATTAGCAATCAGAGCTTTAGCAAAGCAGAGCTTTTTTACTGTAACTGTATACAGTCAATTCTTCTGTTGTTTTGTATGTAGACCACTGTATGTACAACTTTGTGTTGGTTGGGATGTAGTACACTGTGTACATTGTTTTTGTGGGAAAAATAAAATATATTTGTTACCGTGTATTTGTGTGTTCTGAGTATAAAAACAATATTCTCAAATATTTTACAACACACTTATGTATGTACTGTCTGTAGTAAGTGTAACATTGAACAAAAAAAAAAGGCCCAAGTCATTATGATGAATGGAGAAGAAGTGTTTTCCATTCATCATAGTGTTTTACATTGAGCACATCTGTGTTCAACTGGTTCTTATAAATGTCTATTCATATGATGGTTTGTGTGTGTCATTTGAAACCAAAATACCATTTTGAGAAGAAATAACATTGTTTTGAATGTAAAGTTTCATTTTGCAGGAGAATTGAGGGGTTTTGCCCATTGTGTGTGTGTTTTTTGATTTGTGTGTAGAGTTCTGAGAATATGAGGCATGCTTTCAGAAAATGTGTGTAAACAATCGAGAAAAACTGTAATGGTGATCAGTGATAGTGAAGTGTGTGTGATGTAATTATTTAATGACAGATCAGTGATGTGTTGAAGTGTGTGTGATGTGTTTGTTTTTAATGATGGATCAGTGATAGTGATGTGTTGAAGTGTGTGTGATGTGTTTGTTTTTAATGATGGATCAGTGATAGTGATGTGTTGAAGTGTGTGTAATGTGATGGTTTAATGGCGATCAGTGATAGTGATGTGTTGAAGTGTGTGTAATGTGATGGTTTAATGGCGATCAGTGATAGTGATGTGTTGAAGTGTGTGTAATGTGATGGTTTAATGGCGATCAGTGATAGTGATGTGTTGAAGTGTGTGTAATGTGATGGTTTAATGGCGATCAGTGATAGTGATGTGTTGAAGTGTGTGTAATGTGATGGTTTAATGGCGATCAGTGATAGTGATGTGTTGAAGTGTGTGTAATGTGATGGTTTAATGGCGATCAGTGATAGTGATGTGTTGAAGTGTGTGTAATGTGATGGTTTAATGGCGATCAGTGATAGTGATGTGTTGAAGTGTGTGCAATGTGATGGTTTAATGGCGATCAGTGATAGTGATGTGTTGAAGTGTGTGTAATGTGATGGTTTAATGGTGATCAGTGATGGTAATGTGTTGAAGTGTGTGTAATGTGATGGTTTAATGGCGATCAGTGATAGTGATGTGTTGAAGTGTGTGTAATGTGATGGTTTAATGGTGATCAGTGATGTTGATGTGCTGAACTGTGTGTAATGTGATGGTTTAATGATGGATAAGTGATAGTGATGTGTTGAAGTGTATGGAATGTGATGGTTTAATGGCGATCAGTGATAGTGATGTGTTGAAGTGTGTGTAATGTGATGGTTTAATGGTGATCAGTGATGTTGATGTGCTGAACTGTGTGTAATGTGATGGTTTAATGATGGATAAGTGATAGTGATGTGTTGAAGTGTATGGAATGTGATGGTTTAATGGCGATCAGTGATAGTGATGTGCTGAAGTGTGTGTAATGTGATGGTTTAATGGTGATCAGTGATAGTGATGTGCTGAAGTGTGTGTAATGTGATGGTTTAATGGTGATCAGTGATAGTGATGTGCTGAAGTGTGTGTAATGTGATGGTTTAATGGTGATCAGTGATAGTGATGTGCTGAAGTGTGTGTAATGTGATGGTTTAATGGTGATCAGTGATAGTGATGTGGTGTTGTGTGTGTTTTGGTTTGTTCACAGAATCCAATGAATCCTGCCATGGATTTCACTCAGACGCCACCGGGAATGCTGGCGCTCGACAACATGCTGTACCTCGCCAAACTACACCAGGACACGTATATCAGAGTACGAGCTCACAGTCATAACCATTACCTCTTTTTATCTCTTTTCTCAAGCATTGTGTGCTATAATATTATTGTATAGTATTTACATTTATGCATTTGGCAGACGTTTTTATCCCAAGCAACTTACATTGCATTTCAAGGTACACATTTTACAGTCTTATCAGTTCTTGCTTTCTCTGTGAATTGAACCCATGACATTGGCATTCCAAACGCCAACGCTCTACTGTGTGAGCTACAGGAAAGTATTTGTCAGATAGCCATCAGAGTGAATTAAAGCCAGAGCTGAAGTGCTGAAAGTTTAGTTCCCAGTATCAAACACAAGTAACATTATTGAGCCAAAGTGTGTTTGTTTAAATAGAGCCAGAGTTACAAAAACAGAAAGAAGGAAATAAAAATCGCTGAGTGATAAACAAGAGTGATAATGCGACTGAATGTGAATGTTTGCGGTATCATGCGCTTCTACTGATCACGAGAGTATAACACTAAATGATTATAAAAACGTGAAGATGTGATGTGGCGTGAGGATGTTTTGTGAGAGTGCAGACTGTGGAACTTTTCACAGTGTGTGTACTTACAGTGTACTTGTCTTAGTGAGTGCTGGGTAATATACGGTAACTACAGGGGTTAAGGTTAGGTTCAGGGCTAGTACCCAGTTACTGTAATTACTATAATAAGTACAAAGGATGTACATGGAGAACAGGACTGTAAAATAAAGTGCTGCCACTATGAGAATAAAAGTTACCATTCAAATACTGTTGAAGTTGAAATTCACTTAAAAAGTCAAAATTATGACATACTAATTACAATTATGACTTAAATTTCATAATTATGAGATGAAAAGATATACTTAGTATGTCAGATTTTTGACATTTTGTCATGATTTCGATTTATGCTATAATTTGAATTTAGTAGTCTTTATGTCATAATTATAAATTTTTTATCTCCTAATTTCGATTTAGGATGTCATATTTTTTACTTTTTGTCATATGGCCTGCACACGTGCTTGTGTGTTTCAGATAGTCCTGGAGAACAGCAGTCGAGAGGATAAACACGAGTGTCCGTTCGGTCGCTGTGCGATTGAGCTGACGCGGATGCTGTGTGATCTTCTACAGGTCGGAGAACTGCGTGAGTGTTCTGCGTGTTCTGTTATCTGTCCAGTGGATTTTTATTGGCAACCTTCTTCTCCTTGTTTTAGGAGATTTGAAACACGACTGAAAACAGTTTTCGAAAGAATCCCCACCACTTCAGGGCGACTTTTCACTGCGGACATTTTTCCATCACAGACTTATTTTTTAATATTACGCGGGAAATCGAGATCCGATAATGTCCTGATGATCCCACTGCTTGATCGGATCACAGTGATCAAGTGTAAACACAGACATCAATATTCTGGATTGTTATATTTTCAGAAGCAACAGCTGTTTCTGCAGTGTGTGAGTGTGATGTAGATGTAAACAGAGGCCTGTGTAAATGCGCACGTGAACTGGTTTGTCTCCGCAGCGAATGAAGGCTGTAACGACTTCCATCCGATGTTCTTCACGCATGAGCGCGCCTGGGAAGAGTTCTTCTGTGTGTGTATTCAACTGCTCAACAAGACCTGGAAAGAGATGAGGGCCACTGCAGAAGATTTCAACAAGGTGGGTGTGTGTGTGTGTGTGTGTGTGTGTGTGATGGGTAGGTTTAGGGTTTAGGGTTTGTGTGTGTGTGAGTGTGTGTGTGATGGGTGGGTTTAGGGGTCAGGGTTAGTGTGTGAGTGTGTGTGTGATGGGTAGGTTTAGGGTTTAGGGTTTGTGTGTGTGTGTGTGTGTGAGTGTGTGTGTGATGGGTGGGTTTAGGGGTCAGGGTTAGTGTGTGAGTGTGTGTGTGATGGGTAGGTTTTAGGTTTAGGGTTTGTTTGTTTGTGTGTGTGAGTGTGTGTGTGATGGGTAGGTTTAGGGTTTAGGGTTTGTTTGTGTGTGTGAGTGTGTGTGTGATGGGTGGGTTTAGGGTCAGGGTTAGTGTGTGTGTGTGTGTGTGTGTGTGTGTGTGTGTGTGTGTGTGATGGGTAGGTTTAGGGTTAGTGTGTGCGTGCGTGTGATGGGTAGGTTTAGGGGTCGGGTGAGTGTGTGAGTGTGTGTGTGATGGGTAGGTTTAGGTTTTAGGGTTTGTGTGTGTGTGTGAGTGTGTGTGTGTGATGGGTAGGTTTAGGGTTAGTGTGTGCGTGCGTGTGATGGGTAGGTTTAGGGGTCGGGTGAGTGTGTGAGTGTGTGTGTGATGGGTAGGTTTAGGTTTTAGGGTTTGTGTGTGTGTGTGAGTGTGTGTGTGATGGGAGGGTTTAGGGGTCAGGGTTAGTGTGTGTGTGTGTGTGATGGGTAGGTTTAGGGTTAGTGTGTGTGTGTGTGTGTGTGTGATGGGTAGGTTTAGGGGTCGGGTTAGTGTGTGTGTGTGTGTGTGTGTGTGTGTGTGTGTGTGTGTGTGTGTGTGTGTGTGTGTGTGTGATGGGTAGGTTTACGGTTTAGGGGGTGTGTGTGAGTGTGTGTGTGATGGGTAGGTTTAGAGGTCAGGTTAGTGTGTGAGTGTGAGTGTGTGTGTGTGTGTGTGTGTGAGTGTGTGTGTGATGGGTAGGTTTAGGGGTCAGGTTAGTGTGTGTGTGTGTGTGTGTGTGTGTGTGTGTGTGTGTGTGTGTGTGTGTGTGTGTGTGTGTGTGTGTGTGTGTGTGTGTAATGGGTAGGTTTAGGGTTAGTGTCCTCACAAGTATAGCAAATCAAACCCGTGTGTGTGTGTGTTTCAGGTGATGACAGTCGTGCGTGAGCAGATCACCAGAGCTCTGGCCATGAAGCCCCCGTCACTGGAGCAGCTGCGGGTCAAACTGCGCAGTTTGAGTTACTCTGAGATCCTGCGTCTGCGTCAGTCTGAGAGAATGAGCCAAGACGACTTCCAGTCGCCTCCCATAATGTGAGTTACGTCACATGACCTGCTCAGAGGTGTGTGTGAGATCCTCTGATGTGTGTGTGTGTTCGGTGTCCGTCAGTGAGAAGGCTTGAGATCCTCTGATGTGTGTGTGTGTGTGTGTGTTCTGTGTCTGTCAATGAGAAGGCTTGAGATCCTCTGATGCGTGTGTGTGTGTTCTGTGTCCGTCAGTGAGAAGGCTTGAGATCCTCTAATGTGTGTGTGTGTGTGTGTTCTGTGTCCGTCAGTGAGATGGCTTGAGATCCTCTGATGTGTGTGTGTGTGTGTGTGTTCTGTGTCCGTCAGTGAGAAGGCTTGAGATCCTCTGATGTGTGTGTGTGTGTGTGTGTGTGTGTGTGTTCTGTGTCCGTCAGTGAGATGGCTTGAGATCCTCTGATGTGTGTGTGTGTGTGTGTGTGTGTGTGTGTGTGTTCTGTGTCCGTCAGTGAGAAGGCTTGAGATCCTCTGATGTGTGTGTGTGTGTGTGTGTTCTCTGTCTGTCAGTGAGAAGGCTTGAGATCCTCTGATGTGTGTGTGTGTGTGTGTTCTGTGTCCGTCAGTGAGCTTCGTGAGCGGATCCAGCCGGAGATCCTGGAGTTGATCAAACAGCAGCGACTGAACCGTCTGTGTGAGGGAAGCTGCTTCCGCAAACTCGGCAACAGACGGAGACAAGGTGAACCTCACTTCTGCTGACATCACTCATTTAAAGGGATAGTTCACCCAAAAATGAAAATTATCCCATGATTTACTCGCCCTCAAGTCATTCTAGGTGTAAATGACATTCTTCTTTCAGACGAAATACAGAGTTATATTAAAAAATGTCCTGGCTCTTCCAAGCTTTATAATGGCAGTTTCTGTTTTGAAGTCCATAAAAGTGCATCTGTCCATCATAAAGTGCATCTATCATCATAAAAGTGCATCTGTCCATCATAAAAGTGCATCTGTGCATCTGTCCATCATAAAAGTGCATCTGTCCATCATAAAAGTGCATCTGTCCATCATAAAAGTGCATCTATCCATCATAAAAGTGCATCTGTCCATCATAAAAGTGCATCTATCCATCATAAAAGTGCTCCGCAGGCTCTGGCGGGTTAATAAAGTTCTTCTGAAGTGAAGTGATGCATTTGTGTAAGAAAAATATTCATATTTAAAACTTTATCAACTAAAATAACTAGCTTCTGACAGACGGCCGTACACAAGTTGACTTGTGCCAAAAGAGTAACACTTGACGATGTATGATGTAGATGTAGGAGTAGCGTAAGCTCTGACGCCTCTCTTTCATTCTTTCTTTCTTTCTTTCTTTCTTTCTTTCTTTCTTTCTTTCTTTCTTTCTTTCTTTCTTTCTTTCTTTCTTTCTTTCGTTTACTGTGGAATTATTGTTTTATGAAGCTTTGAACTTGACATTACACAATGTACAATAATCCGCCTATTGCATTTTCTCGGCAGCTTCATAGTGGACATTAAATGTCCACGTTAAAGTGGACATTATCCCGTTATAGGACAGCTGATCCTCTAATGAAATCCAAATTTTGAGCAGTTTTTACTGTGGCTCATGTCCACTTTAACGCACCCTCTGAGGCAGCCAAGAAACAGCGCCGCGAAATGGGCGGAAAATGCAATAGGCGGCACATTGAACATTGTGTAATGTGTCAAGTTCAAAGCTTCATAAAACAATTAATTCCACAGTAAAAACTGCCTAAAATGTGAATTTTGTTAGAGGAGGAGCTGTACTATCATGGAATAATGTCCACTTTAATGCACCCTATGAGGTGGGTGAGAAACAGTGCCATGAATTATGCAGAAAATGCAAGACTGCTCTTTGTGCATTGTGTAATGTGTCAAGTTCAAAGCTTTATAAAACAATAATTCCACAGTAAAAACTGCTCAAAATGTGGATTTCATTAGAGAAACAGCTGTCCTATAACGGGATAATGTCCACTTTAACGCACCCTCTGAGGCTGCCGAGAAACAGCGCCGCGAAATGGGCGGAAAATGCAATAGGCGGCACATTGAACATTGTGTAATGTGTCAAGTTCAAAGCTTCATAAAACAATTAATTCCACAGTAAAAACTGCCTAAAATGTGAATTTTGTTAGAGGAGGAGCTGTACTATCATGGAATAATGTCCACTTTAATGCACCCTATGAGGTGGGTGAGAAACAGCGCCATGAATTATGCAGAAAATGCAAGACTGCTCTTTGTGCATTGTGTAATGTGTCAAGTTCAAAGCTTTATAAAACAATAATTCCACAGTAAAAACTGCTTAAAATTTGGATTTCGTTAGATAAACAGCTCTTCTATAATGGGATAATGTTCACTTTAACGCACCCTCTGATCCTGCCGAGAAAATGCACAACTAATAGGAATGATGGCGCAATAAGGCGGCTCTGAATTCGTTTGTCCCATTTAAAACTTTAACGGTCCATAAAAAAAAAAAACGGTACCGTAATTTGTGCCAATATTTCGGTTTTCACTAGATCAATATATGCTCTATTACTCCCTTTAGTCGGATTTAACGCATCCTTACATATGGCTGAGAAATGCAGAATTTCTTCTTTCATTTCTAACAGAGCTTGGTGCGAGCAATGCCATACACACAGGGTGCTTAAGGAAGCGGCGCGTCATTTAAAGGGGAGGTCCGCGCGTCAATAAGTAACAAACGAATAAGTAACTGAATTCAGCCTCGTGTCTGTGTAGATGAGAGAAGCAAAGTGTGTGTGTGTTGTGCACACGCTACATTATGGCCAAGCATGTAAAAGCACCCTTAAAATAGCATCTAAATAACGCGCCGCTGACTTTAGACGAGGTTTCTCCTGGTCTGTGGCAGAATTGTTTTCTGAAACTGCAAAATAGCACCAGGGAACGTTTGCGCCGGAACACGCCTCCTCTTTTCCCTGAACCGCCCCCGGGAGCGCAAGTTCATTCCCTAATTTACCGACGTGCGTCTGTGGAGGGAAAAGTCCGCTGTGCGTCGGGTGCAAAATAGGAATGATACATGCGTCGGTGTACAAAGTCAATTGCTCTGGGTGCAAGATAGGGCCCTGTGTCTGATGATCTTTATTTCCTCTCTCAGAGAAGTTCTGGTTCTGCCGTCTGTCGTTGAATCACAAGGTCCTTCACTATGGAGATCTGGACGAGTCTCCGCAGGGTGAAGTGGCGTTCGAACTGCTCACCGATAAGAGTGAGTCCATATACAAGCACTCAATGTTATTAGCATGTGCTGAACAGTGAATGAAGGTAAAATGATGCCATAGAGAATCGCATGCTAAGGCAAAATAAATATGATTTGTATTCTTCCACGCTTACACTTTTGGCATGTTTTTTTTTTCCGCCAAAATACGTAAATTGAATTTACGCTTGCAATCTTATGATCACTTTCTCAAATCTTACCCTGCGCATGCGATTCTTTATGGCATCATTTTCCCTTCACAACAGTGAACTAAAGCTCTGTCGTTGTCACACAGTTCCTGTGTCGGATATGAAAGCAGTTCTGACCGGGAAAGACTGTCCACACATGAAGGAGAAGAGCGCGCTCAAACAGAACAAGGTCAGAACTTTATCTTCATCCTCCAGCGCACGATTGACCTAGGGCTGGGCGATATGGCCAAAAAAAATATCACGATAAGTTTTTTCATATCAGTCGATATCGATAATTATCACGATAAAAGTCAAATCTTTATTTCTTTCAAGTTTAAAGGCAGATTTTTGCTCCTAAGTGAAAGTTGTAGAAACAAGAGCGTTAATTGTGGTTTTAAACTGCTCTTTATTGTCAGAACATATCAGGACAAACACTTACCAAACTGGTGAACATTTCACAAATCTGAGGTAGAACATTCAAACATTTGTCATTTTTCCTTAACAAAATAAATATCTTTATTGGACAATTAATTTCTTAGATTCTGCATGTGCTAATTTTTATTTGGTAAAATGTAATATTCTGACTGTTTGAGTTTTATTAAACTTAACCATTGGTCATCCAGTATCATGCATTTAGATCATGATAACCATAAAACCAGGCATAGCCTGTAGCACCTCACTATCATGGCAAAATGTAACTTTATGGTTTCTATGGTATTTGTATGAAAAACAGTAGCCTAAATACATTATTAAATACTGTAATTATATTCCATTAGTCCTTTAATACATTGTCTACATTAATAATATAATACAATTCAATATGTATATCCCACATTTCATGGTGCAGTTAATATTACTAGGCTAACGTTACAGTAAATCCATGGTAAATGATGGGAATTTGTAGACGGAAAAGCCTTCTGACTGTATCGTTGCGCACAGTGTTTCTCCTGTTAGTCAGCGCTGTTTCATCTGCCTTTAAACTGGTTTAAATCACTGACACATTTGTGTTCTTCGCTGAATTCAAGCGCTTCTCACTGGATCTCGTGACCGAGACCGATCAGAGTAAACGCATCTGCTCTAGTGAGCTCGCGCTGCGCTGCCGTTTGGACTTTGAGCCGAGCGGATAAGTGGTCGTGTGGCGCGCGGTTCAAATGAGTTTTGTTCTGCTTTTGGCGCATAAACATTATCGAACTCTTGATATCGTTTTATCGAGAACAATTATATCGCGATAATTATCGTTATCGTTTTATCGCCCAGCCCTAGATTGAACACAACTGTGTTCTGAGTGTTTCGCAGGACATTACCAGGTTTTATTTTCACAGAATATTTTACAATAGCTCCTCATTATTACATTTATGAAACAAATACAGCATGTCAAGAGACATGGCAGAGTCTGGTCAAGGTTTTTCTCCTTCTTAAACCTAAACATTTTCAGGAATTGTTTGATTTATCTAGAACGTTTTGCTTACGTTCCCATTAAGTTATGAAAGCACTATTTCTGAATGTTCTCTGAACGTTCAAAACATCCAAGTTTTTAAATGTATTAAAGTCCCCATGTGGTGAAAATCCAGCTTTTAATGTTGTTTATGTGTCTATGTGGTGTTTTTAATCTGCTTTAAGACAAACTCATGTGTAAGTTCATAAGTCGACACCATTGCTGAGTATTTCCTCCTTAAAACTGCAGTGAACCAAAGACAGTCTCAAACACACGCTTTGAAATCGCTGTAAAGTGTGTGAACTGTCCTGTGTTTGCAGGAAGTTTTAGAGTTGGCGTTTTCCATCCTATATGATCCTGATGAAGCTCTCAACTTTGTGGCACCCAACAAATATGAGGTGAGTCTGAAAAACAGCACAATTAAATCACAATTATGACATATCTTCTGTTAAGAATGTAAGTGTTCAGTAACTGTTTAATTACTAAACTCAATCTGTAATAGAGCTCAATCTTAGTAATTGCACAGATATAGTTGTTTTTCAAGGACTCTTATTTTGATCTCTTCCACGGAGTCTCAGTTTGCATTCTGTTTCACTTCCTGTGTTTCTTCCTCATTTGTTTCCTTGGTTAAAGATGATTGGCACCTGTGTCTAGTTAGTTATTGGTTATCGTTTGTTTCCTCTGTTGAGGGTCAGTCCTTCAAGGCCGTTTTTCACCGTTTCAGCGTCCAGTTCCCCCTTACAACTTCAACACTCAAAAATTCGATTTTTTAGATTTAAAGAGGTCATGAGATAAAGAATCAAATTTTCCTTTAGATTTTGCTAGTTAGTTAGCAATAAAAGTTTCAGAGATTTCAAGCGCACAGTAACCGAATCTAAACTAATTCATTGTAAATTAATTTTCCAGGTCACAGATAAAAACCCTTCCTTCATTTACTTCATGTCATGTGCTTTTAAATGAATCCAATCTCTAGACACAACGTTTTGAAGTTGTTCATAACCAACCGGACACTTGCATTATTTCTCTTATACTCTTATACATGTTTAAATATATAATTTCAAAATACACTAAATATTTGGATTTCTGATCGCCATTTTCTAGTAAAATTTTTTAAATAGAAATAAAATTGTATGCTAATAGTCAGCTGCTAAAATGTACTTTTGACGTCTGTGTTCCGCTCCTCAGTGTGTGTAACCGCAGTCACGCCGGCCGATGGTGACGTCACACGCATACACTCTATAGGCCATGTGACCGCAGTGGATTCTGTTGTTTTGAATGTGATATTTGACACTTTATGCTGTAAATATGTATTAGATAAATGACATGTGTTTCTGTGGAGCAGTACTGCATCTGGACCGATGGACTCTCGGCTCTGCTGGGGAAGGAGTTGGGCAGTGATCTCACACGAAGTGACCTTGACACATTAATGAGCATGGAGATGAAGCTCCGCCTCCTGGACCTGGAGAACATCACCATCCCCGAGGCTCCGCCCCCTGTGCCGAAAGAGCCCAGCACATACAACTTCACGTACAACTACGGATGAGACGCTCGTCCATTTAAGCAGTGTGTGTTTCTGTGTCAGAGGTGAAGTGTGTCACTAAGATACATTTTCTTGCACTGAAACGGCAATCTGTTTGTGTGACACACTTCACCTTTCAGCGAGTGTATGTGCCTATACTACACATGAACTATGAGAGAATTTTTTCAGTTCCTTTTCAGATGTTTGCCAGGCAGGAAAACAAGCGGTTCTTCTGTCTTCAAGTATTCGAGTCACACAAGAGCATCATTCTGTGTTTAAACATTGTAAGGCATCTACTTTCATGTGCTGACGTGATGTTAAAAAAGCATATATGAGTAACAAAACTGAACAATTAGTAACTTTGTACCCGTCCGAAGATAACTAATATTTACTGACGTTTGCTTTTGTCAATAGAAATATATTTTTGTACTTGATGTGAAAGACACTATATGATACATTTGCATGAAGCGGAGGAAGAACGAAAGAGCAAGAAGATGGAAATGTATTGTTATGCTGATTTTTGACTCGTAGTTGATGTTTAACAGGATCTGCTCCGTGATTCAGATGTCACCTGCCCCTTCCAGAACTGTATGTGATAATAGCCATAAGATTTCTTTTGGGTTATTTCTTTGTTACGGGGAGAAATACCTGCTGCTGTGCTGATGTTTGTCTTCTCTCTGGCTTTCATATTTGCTTGCCATAGAATAAAGTTGAAAACCCAGAACCCAGAGATGGATCACTGACAGAGGTTTTAATTATTTGCTCAGATTTGCTTCATCATAAGCCTGTGACGGCTGGTCGTTTTTGAATGTTTTAGTGGCAGGTATCAGTATTTGGGTTGAAATATTGTACACATTATAATTATATAGTGCCTTCAGAAAGTATTAATTCCCCTTTATTTCTCATTGAAGAGAAGGTTTTTGATTTGTAAATGTTTTGATTTTATTGTTATTGAAGGAATACTAAAATATTTCAACATTAAAGAAAAGGGTGTGAATACTTCCTAAAGGCCACTGTATGTACACTATATATATTGTGCTGCCTTTATCATAGTAATTGCAATGGATTTGTGTGCAATAATAAAATTTGTTAAAGTCATAGCTTGATATTCGTTTGTAATTTTTCATAAATCATTTGATCTGAGCTGCACATCCACTAAAATGCAGGTATAGACAAACCATCTATTCAACAGCCCGTCGTAAATGATTCCTTATATATTACATTTGTTACATAAAAATTTAATTAAATCAACTTTTTATAATATCATTTAGCCTCATGCAAACTTTAATTAGAACACAGTTTAACTCTTATTTATACCAGATAGCGATGACCCCGTTTATGCAGTAATTTAACTTATTTACACCGTTAGATAATACAGTAACACTTAACAATAAGGTCTAATTTGTTAACATTAGTTAATGCATTAGCTAACAATATATATTTTACAATCTATTTTTTGTCTTTGTTAAAGGTGACATGCCCCTTTTCACAAGATGTAATTTAATCTCTGGTGTCCCCAGAATGTGTCAGTGAAATTTCAGCTCAAATATCCCCCAGATCATTTATTATAGCTTGTCAAATTTGCCCCTTTTTGGGTGTGAGCAAAAACGCCCCAATATTATCTTTTGTGTGTGTCCCTTTAAATGCAAATGAGCTGCAGCTCCGCCTCCGTTCAGAAGAGGGCGGAGCTTTTACACAAGCTTCAGATACTCTGGCAATAACAAAACAGGCAAATCTCACTCATCCAGAATCCCAGAATAACCAGTAGCGAGTGCAGCCTTACGGAGAGAGTTTCACTTTTAGACGCTCCTGGACGTTTCTGAACGGTTAGTGGAGACATTTATGTAGTCGTTGTGGAGTTACATTTATTCATCTCATCGACTTGCATGTTGTCATGTTTAAAGGGTAACTCTCGCCAAAATGCAATCTAGGGTATTTTTGTTAATCTACCCGAGGCAAACTTTCGTTTAAAAGCATAATTAGGATGGAAACGCCACTTTTAAGTTTGACCGTATTTTCGTTTTCGGTCAAACTGCCTTTTGAATGGGAGTGATAGCATCAAAACAGCTATTTTTAAAACACTAATAAGGCTCCACACAACATGAAACTGTGCTGGAAGTGTCACCAGGGGCTCTAAACACGAACTCCAGCATTGAGAACATTGTTTGTGAACACAGAGTTTACTAAAAAGAAAGATTTTGAACAACTCACTGTAGCTGTGTCCGCCGGTGTCCTGACATTCCATCTCCTACCAGGGCTTACTGCGCATGCGCACATCAATATTGCGTCAATTTTGTCACGCTGAACAACACGCCCATAATTTTTTACTACTTGCCTGAGAACTTCTTCATGTGAGGTAAGTTTTTTACTATTTGTGGTAATTTTTATTATACCAAGATATATAGCAGTAATGAGAACTGTTTACGGTCACATTCATACAAAGCCAGCACCATTGATCATTTTTCATGAAAACGTTAGGCTAGATATGGGCGCCCCCATATGATTTGATTGTTTTAGTGTAAAATATAAACACACACAATTATGCCAAAATGTCCGTTTTGTCGAGTGTCCCCATAAGATCAGTCTTAAATGAATCAAATAAAGTATCAAATGAGCGTAAAGAGTGTGAGGCGTGTGAGATCCGCGTATCGTCAACAGTGGCAGGTGTTAAAGTGACAGCGGTTTTCATTCATAAATATAGCTTAAACAAATATTGAAAGTATACTCTATGTTGTTTCTGCATTCATTTGGAGATAAACTGTGAAATTATTACATTATAAAATATAGCCTATTAAATTAAACTTTAATGTTTGTAATTACGATTAATCACATAAAAAATGCCTCATTGATTTACAGCACTATATCTATTTGTGTTTTTTTTTTTTTCTTGCATTTTTTGACAGCTATGGAAGATAAGTGGGAAGCATTGTATAATCTTCTGTCAGTGGGATCGTACCCATCAGGGTATGATAAGTCCAAAAGGCAGAACATTCGAAGATATGCACTCAAATTCAACTTAAAGGGTAGATATTTTAACTTTAAATTTCAATTATGTTTATTTTATTATTAATTTGTTGCCATCTTGATTTTCTTTTCCAACAATGCCAAATGTCCTTTAAGTCTACTTTTGTCATATAGTCGTGTTTTGTCTTTAATGTAGATGGAATGCTTTTTTATGGAGGGAAAAGAGTGATCAAAACCAAAGAGGAAGCCAGGATGCTCTTTGAAGAATTCCATTCCTCTCCCATTGGTGGGCACACAGGGATTGGTAAAACACGTGCTGCCATCTGTGCCAGATTTTACTGGCATGGCATGTCAGTTGACATTGAAAATTGGGTATGTGTTATTTATTTTATATAGTTATTTTAATATGTATATACAGGGTGGGCCATTTATATGGATACACCGTAATAACATGGGAATGGTTGGTGATATTAAAGTCCTGTTTGTGGCACATTAGTATATGTAAGGGGGCAAACTCCTCAAGATGGGTGGTGACCATGGTGGCCATTTAGAAGTCGGCCATCTTGGATACAGCTTTTGTTTTTTCAATAGGAAGAGGGCCATGTGACACATCAAACTTATTGGTAATGTCACAAGAAAAACAATGGTGTGCTTGGTTTCAACGTAACTTTATTCGTTTATGAGTTATTTACAAGTTTCTGACCACTTATAAAATGTGTTCAATGTGCTGCCCATTGTGTTGGATTGTCAATGCAACCCTGTTCTCCCACTCTTCACACACTGATAGCAACACCGCAGGAGAAATGCCAGCACAGGCATCCAGTATCCGTAGTTTCAGGTGCTGCACATCTCGTATCTTCACACCATAGACAATTGCCTTCAGATGACCCCAAAGATAAAAGTCTAAGGGGGTCAGATCGGGAGACCTTGGGGGCCATTCAACTGGCCCACGACGACCAATCCACTTTCCAGGAAACTGTTCATCTAGGAATGCTCGGACCTGGCACCCATAATGTGGTGGTGCACCATCTTGCTGGAAAAATACGATACGAGATGTGCAGCACCTGAAACTACGGATACTGGATGCCTGTGCTGGCATTTCTCCTGCGGTGTTGCTATCAGTGTGTGAAGAGCGGGAGAACAGGGTTGCATTGACAATCCAACACAATGGGCAGCACATTGAACACATTTTATAAGTGGTCAGAAACTTGTAAATAACTCATGAACGAATAAAGTTACGTTGAAACCAAGCACACCATTGTTTTTCTTGTGACATTACCAATAAGTTTGATGTGTCACATGGCCCTCTTCCTATTGAAAAAACAAAAGTTGTATCCAAGATGGCCGACTTCTAAAAGGCCACCATGGTCACCACCCATCTTGAGGAGTTTGCCCCCTTACATATACTAATGTGCCACAAACAGGACTTTAATATCACCAACCATTCCCATGTTATTACGGTGTATCCATATAAATGGCCCACCCTGTATAGGCCTATATGAAGAGTTCAGATGCAAAAGCCTCTAGGTGCCATCTGAAATTGTCTTCTAGAATGATCATTTTGATCAAGCTCGTATATTTAAGTTCAGTAATTTCACTTAATGCAGAGGTGGGTAGTAACGAAGTACATTTCTTCGTTACATTTACTTGAGTACTTTTTTAGAAAAATTGTACTTTTAAGAGTAGATTTGAACGTGGGTACTTTTTACTTTTACTCGAGTACATTTCTAATGAAAAAACTCGACTCGGAGTCGTAACAAGAAGATTTAAGCACATCAAGAGCGTTAGATGAAGTGGCAGTGGACCTACAGTACAGTCAAGTGAGAGCAAATCTTCAAATGCATCATATTTTTGCCAGCGATGAAGATCTTTATTAGTTGAACTTGAACATCTTCGTAAGCTGTCTGTGAATGAATGATTCCACAGGAGTCAGAACGATATTCGATTTCATTTCACTCAGGTAATACATTTTACAACCAAACAGATTATTACGCCACGATACTAGAAAGTATGACATTACCCGTTTTTTGGACATATACATTAATTTACATTAAATAAAGCTACCATTGTCCACAGTTTATGATGGCAGTCGATCTCCGAATGCGAATGAACTGACTCTGAATTTTAGGATTGTTTCTTATATGAGGATCCTTTTTCAAATACAAGGTCAATATTGATTTTCACTAACGACAAAACAACAAATTATCCGTGAATTTATATGGAACTAAGCTTTAGGAGCTTTCCATCGTTACTCTCCTCATGTTACGTTGCATTCGGAGATCGACTAAACGTAAACACGACTTCCCACCTGTATGTACGAACTTCCCACGAGGATTTGAACGCACCAAAAGAAAACCCCGAGCTCCCCACTCGTATTTACGACATTGTGGTGGCGTTCATGTGCGTTCAACTCGTAAATACGATCTTTACGAGATGACTTGAACACACCAGGTCCGGTAATATTATAATAAGATCCTCTACGTCAGAAGGAGAGCGAAATCTGATCGGCTTATTTTCTGACATGCTTGCAGAGAAAGGCTCACCAAAACTAAGTTACTGCGTTTCACTTTTCTGGGTTGGTAGAAGCAACAGGGACCCGATTATAACACTTAAACATGGGAAAAGTCAGATTTTCATGATACAAACAATTCAAAATGTTAAAGGGGACATTAGTAAACTCAAAATTGTAAATCAAATTGTTAATTTTTTTGTTCATGTTAGTTCACAGTACATTAAATAATGTTATAGTTATCAGGTATCTAGATTACTAGAATTTTTTTCATTGAAATGATGTGATGAAGTGATGCTGGAAAAAGCTCCTCCTCACTACTCTTCTTGTTACTTATATAACAAGAAGCACTGAAGGGCCAAAGATGTAAATAAATAAATAACATTCAATCAAATGCAGAGAGTTCACAAACGTTAAGTGTTCAGAACAGTCTTATCCTAAAAGATGACTGCAAATATGTGACCCTGGACCACAATGTAACGGTCACCAGCTGGAGTGCCCTTGAGAGCCACCAGAGGGCACTCCACATAAGACTATTATCACTCACAAACTACTGTGACGACATCTGCTGTTGGTTCTGTGAATTGCGGTTGGCACCTGAGCCCATTAATCACCTTGATTGCCAGTCTACTGGAAACACCTGTGTTCGTGCCTTGGATGCTGTTTAAGAGATCACCAATTGACCGGACAATTCATTCCTTGGTTTTGACGCTTTGGTTTTGGACTCTTTGGTTGTGTTGTATTTTGTTACTCTTTTCATTTTCACTTCAACACTACATTACATTTCAAACCTGCACCTTGCCTTACACACTGACCTTACTGATGAATACAGAAACATTATTTTCTTTAATTGTTTTTCATCTTATTATTTAGTGTTGCCTTATTTTGTAATTAAATAAACATTTCTTTGAGCTTATAATTTGGTTTTCGTGTGTCCCTTGTTTTTTGTTGCTTCCCTTGAGCCAAGGGTCGTAACAAATTGGGGGCTCGTCCTTATTTAGGTTATTTGATTGCGTTAAAGTTTTGTTTTCGTATAGTTTGATAATTGATTTATTAAAACAATTTTTTTTTTTTTTTGGACATGCGAAAATTTGTTTGTACCGAAGTCAATTAGTTCACCGTGTGAATTCACCAGTTGGTAAGTACATGTGCAATATTGTTTTTTTGAACGTGAGTTTTCTCTGATAGGTATAGCGGCATGTTTCTTTTGAGACGTGTCGGATTTGTTATTTTTCTGTAGTGTTGCGGTGAAAGTGGGTAGAAGTAATTATCTCGGGAGCACATCCGTGGTGTTGAAGGCGTCGCTGGTTTGACCAGTTGCGTTTTTCACCCAGCGGGCTACAGTGCATAAATACCCCCCACCGGTAATCGCATGAAGACTAGGGTTGAGTTAGGTAGAGGTATTCGAAAAGTAGGTAGAGGGAAAACTCTCGTTATTTGATTGCACTGTACTAATTCAATTATTCTGGTGATTTTTAGCATGGCTGATATTGATGCGTTTGTTAGTTCACCGTCGCATGAATTTTTGGACAGGTGTACTAAAGAGCAATTATTAAGTATTGCCGAACGTTATGAAATTGTGATTAAAGATAAAAGGCTCAAAGAAAATGTTAAAATAGCTTTGAAAATTGAGTTAATTGAAAAAGGTTTATTAGACATTGAGATGAAGGAATATGTACCAGTTGCATCTGAATTAAAAAGTAATTTGTCTTTTGAACAACAAAAAGAGCTGCTACTTTTACAGATGGATCACGAGAGGTTAAAACTGCGTTCTGAAGAGGGTAAAGTGGAATTAGAAAAGGCAAAATTGGATTTGGAATTTCTCAAGCTCAACCTGATGAAAGAAGGTAAGCTTTCTAGTTCTGGTCAGGAGCAGAGTGTGTTTTTTTCGATCACTTCTAATCTTAAACTTGTTCCCAAATTCAATGAGGAAGATCCTGATACTTTCTTTACTCTATTTGAACGCATGGCAGAATTAAGGAACTGGTCAGATGAGAATCGTGTTGCACTGCTGCAGTGTGTGTTAACTGGGAAAGCACAAGTAGCGTTCACTTCGTTGTCCGTTGATGATTGTAAAGATTATGGTACAGTTAAATCTCTCATTTTAAAGGCATATGAATGTGTACCCGAAGCATACAGACAGCACTTTCGATTGCAGAAAAAAGACGAGTTGCAAACAAACTTAGAATTTGTGCGTAATCTGAGAAAACACTTTAATCATTGGTGTAAGGCATTAGACATTAAAACATTGGAGGATTTAGTTCATTTGATGGTGTTGGAACAATTTAAAAATTCAGTTCCGAGCCGTATTGCTATGTTTATTAGTGAGCATAATGTTAAAACGCCAGAGGAAGCGGCTATGTTGGCCGATGATTTTGTACTGACGCACAAAACCACTTTTGTTGATTGGCATGCTCGTGATGTTCAGTATGTAAAGTCTCCGTCTACGTATAATCGTGTTTTCACAGGAAAATTTGATCCAAGCAAGATTTGCAATTACTGTCATGAGAAAGGACATTGGAAAGTAGATTGTCCGGTCCTTAAAAATAAATCCCAAAGTAATGCACAAAGTTCACAAGCTAAGCCTTCTGCTCTTGCAGCACCAGTCCTGTTGGCAGGGAGTGAAATCGTTGAAAGTCAAAAACTTGATGTTGATTTCTCTTCTTACTCACCTTTTATTACAGAAGGGCGTGTATCTCTGGTTGGAGAGAAAGAGGAAATTCCCGTTAAAATCTTGCGGGATACTGGCGCAATGGATTCATTTATTTTGGAATCAGTTTTGCCTTTTTCTTTGCAGTCTCATACTGGTGAGAGTGTTTTAATTCGTGGAATAGGACTGAATACTCTGTCTGTGCCTCTTCATAAGGTAAGGCTTCAGTCTGATTTGATTCAAGGTGAGGTTGTAGTGGGAGTACGACCAGCTTTGCCAGTTGAGGGGGTCCATATTATTTTGGGTAATGGACTGGTAGGTGAACGTGTTTGGGCTGATACTTCACTGTTTCCCATAGTGACCACTGCTAATAAAATTGAGACTGAACTGAGTGTTTTGTGCCAGGATTCATCATGTGTTGTGACTCGTGCAATGAAACGTGCCAATGATGAAGTGTGTGATCAAAAAGAGATTCAATCTGATAAAGGCTGTTCTAAGTTGTTTATGCCTGACTTGTCTGCTTTGTCTTTTCCTGTTTCTGCAGAGGATTTAGGAAAGGAACAGCGAACTGACTCCTCTTTGGATGAACTCTTCCAGAGTGCTGTTCTTCCAGTAGAGGAGTGTAATGTTGCCCGTGGATATTTCGTTCACAATGGAGTGTTGTTGAGAAAATGGAGTCCTCACAAAGATTTTGTTGGGGATCCTGTTTTTCAAGTAGTTGTTCCTACTAATTTTCGACAAATGATGATCGAAATTGCGCATGATCAATTAGGTCACCAGGGGGTGCGTAAGACTTACGATCGCCTGTTGCGATATTTTTTTTGGCCGCGTTTAAAACGAGATGTCTCTGCTTATATTAAGAGATGTAAAACCTGCCAGTTAACCGGTAAGCCGAATCAGGTATTGAAACCTGCTCCGTTGAAACCAATTCAGGCTACTGGTGAACCGTTCGAGCATCTTGTTGTTGATTGTGTAGGGCCACTTCCCCGTTCGAAGTCTGGTAGTAGTTATTTGTTTACTGTGATGTGTTTGAACACGCGTTTCCCTGCTGCATATCCACTACGTACAATTACATCTCGTTCTGTTGTGAAAGCTCTAACCCAGTTTATATCTGTCTTCGGAATTCCGAAAATTATCCAGAGTGATCAAGGTTCAAATCTTACTTCGCATCTCTTCCATCAAGTGTTAAAACAGCTGCACATTAAGCATAATCAATCTACTGCGTTTCATGCACAAAGTCAGGGTGCATTGGAGAGATTCCATCAGTCGTTAAAGTCACTTCTCCGTGCGTACTGTGTGCAGCTGGATAGAGATTGGGAAGAGGGTTTACCTTGGATGATGTTAGCCGCACGTGAAGTGGTGCAGGAAAGTATGGGTTTCAGCCCTAACGACTTGGTCTTTGGCCATAATGTTCGTGGACTGTTGTCCGTATTTCAGCAGGTTGGTAAAGCTGTAGAGCCTCCTAAAAACTTGGTGTCATATGTTTTGGGGTTTAAAAACAGACTCATCCAGGCTAGAGAACTAGCAAAATTAAGTCTCGAAAAACATCAGAAAAACATGAAACGATTGTATGATCGTACGGTTGAACGTCGAGTGTTTGTACCAGGTGATCAAGTTCTTGTCTTACGACCGATGGTATCTTCTCCTTTTGAAGCCAAATTTGATGGCCCATTTGTTGTAAAACGGAAATTGACTGATGAAAATTATGAAGTCTCAATGCCATTGCGGAAAAAGTCAGTTAAACGGTGCCATGTAAATCTATTAAAACCTTATTATGAAAAAGAAAATTCGACATCTTTGCATTTAGCACTTTCGGCCGTTTCCATCGGTGGGGGTAATGTGAGTTTGGTGGGTGAGGAGGAGGAGACCATTTCGCCCGATGATTGTGTTTTCCGGGGTCGTTTGAATAATTCTGAGTCATTGCACAACTTGGAGTTTACTCTCCGTCATTTATCTCCTGTAAGATGTCAGGAGTTATGTGATTTATTACGTAGTTTTCCTGAATTATTTGGTGACGCACCATCGCGTACTGATTGGGTTGAACATGATATCGATGTGGGGGACGCAAAGCCTATTAAGCAGCGTTTTTATCGTGTTGCGCCTGAGAAACGGGAATTGATGGAGAGGGAAATTAAGTATATGCAGGACCACAATATTGCAGTACCTTCATTTTCTGATTGGGCTTCCCCGTGTATTTTAGTTGGAAAGTCGGATGGTACTGTGAGATTTTGTACGGATTTTCGCAAAGTTAATGCTTTAACAAAACCAGACTGCTTCCCTCTGCCCCGCGTCGAAGACTGTGTGGACCAGGTTGGTTCAGCCAAGTTTGTCAGCAAGTTTGACTTGCTGAAGGGCTATTGGCAAGTGCCTTTAACCAAGAGAGCGCAAGAAATTTCATCTTTTGTCACTCCGTCAGGGTTACATTCGTATCAGGTCATGAGTTTTGGCCTGAGAAACGCTCCGGCGACTTTTCAACGCCTCATGAACCGAGTAATTTGTGGTCTTGAGGGTTGTGCCATCTATTTGGACGACTTGGTAGTTTTTAGTGACAGTTGGGAGTCTCATTTAAAACGTTTGCGTTCGGCGTTGAGACGTTTGGCTGATGCTCGACTTACAGTGAACTTGGCCAAATGCGAGTTTGCGAAGGCGACAGTGACATATCTCGGGAAGGTGGTGGGGAACGGTCAAGTGCGTCCGATACAGGCTAAAGTGCAGGCTGTTCAGAACTTTCCTTCACCAACAACAAAGAAAGAGCTTATGAGGTTTTTAGGGCTGGTCGGATACTATCGGTCTTTTTGTCGAAATTTCTCTACTGTGGTGGCACCGCTTACAGACTTGTTAAAGGGAAAGACAAAGTTTATCTGGTCTAACCCTTGTGAATTGGCTTTTGAGAATGTGAAATCTTTGCTGTGTTCAGCGCCCGTGCTTAGGGCTCCGTGCTTTGACAAACCTTTCACGTTGCACGTCGATGCCAGTAATGTGGGAGCTGGAGCTGTCCTGCAGCAGTCTAATGGGGACGGAGTATACCATCCAGTCAGTTTCTTTTCGCGGAAGTTTAACACATATCAATGTAATTATTCTGTTGTTGAGAAGGAAGCATTAGCCCTTATTTGGGCATTGCAGCATTTTGCGGTTTACCTCAGCTCGAGTGCACCTATTGTGATCTACACGGATCATAATCCATTAACTTTTTTGAATTCTTTGCAGTGTCCGAATCAGAGGTTGGTTCGGTGGTCCTTGTTCCTGCAATCCTTCTGTTTAGATATTCGACATATTCGAGGATCGGAAAATGTGGTAGCTGATGCGCTGTCACGCGCCCCAGATGCAGTTTAATCTACTGGATTTGATGTGTTATTCCTTTTTGGTGTCTTTGGGAGCTGTCTGTGGTTCTGAACTTGAGTGTATCCTATGACTGAATTTTGTTTTGTTACAGGGATCTTTGTGGGAGTCCCTGTCTTATGGGGAGGGGTGTGACGACATCTGCTGTTGGTTCTGTGAATTGCGGTTGGCACCTGAGCCCATTAATCACCTTGATTGCCAGTCTACTGGAAACACCTGTGTTCGTGCCTTGGATGCTGTTTAAGAGATCACCAATTGACCGGACAATTCATTCCTTGGTTTTGACGCTTTGGTTTTGGACTCTTTGGTTGTGTTGTATTTTGTTACTCTTTTCATTTTCACTTCAACACTACATTACATTTCAAACCTGCACCTTGCCTTACACACTGACCTTACTGATGAATACAGAAACATTATTTTCTTTAATTGTTTTTCATCTTATTATTTAGTGTTGCCTTATTTTGTAATTAAATAAACATTTCTTTGAGCTTATAATTTGGTTTTCGTGTGTCCCTTGTTTTTTGTTGCTTCCCTTGAGCCAAGGGTCGTAACACTACATTTCCCATAACTCACTGCCCGGACTCATCATCACTTATCATCACTGATCACATTCACCCAGCGGCGGTTTCTTCATTAGGGCGATCGGGCGACGCACCACCAAAGTGTGAAAGGGACTTTCAATCACTATCTCATTCAACCACAGAGTTACGCTAGCAGTCACTCACTGTTGTTCTGCCTCTGGATATAGTCCAATCAGCGCCGAGTCACGTTCTGTGGAGTACCGCCTCTTTTTGGGCGATTTCACTCTGGCTGAGAATCGCCCAGAGTCTTCCCATAGACTTACATTCAAAGATTTTTTTTTTCGAACTGCAGGCACTGCAATGCATTCTCTATGGGTTCCGGGAGGGCTCGCACTAACGTGCTTTCGTCATCATACGTAACCTTAACTTGTGCAGCGATTGGTGGAAACAAATACCTCTATCAGTACCTCTATAGGGATCTTCGCCGTGACGTCACGACGCGCTCTGGTTGGCAGAAGAAAAGTAATGGCCGCTTGCTGCGCAGCGCAAACACAGAAGAAAAATGGTTGTATCGTGCTGTGTGATCGGCAAGATTGGGTACTGTACTGTGTGTATCATCTGTGTACATACCCTTATATATTAAGGGCAAATTATTGTATTTTAATACATTTTTACGTGTCAACCAATGTTATATACAGGGCCTGAAGTTAACTTTTTTGACCACCAGCCACTGTGACTTTTTACCAGACAGTTTTTTTTTTGGCCTCATAAAAGGTGAAAAAAGGAATTGCACAAACATTTCTTCTTTAACTTGTAAGAATACACATTTAAGTTCTGTCAATTTATTAACGAGATCCATACAAGTAATAATAACTCTTAGAATACAGATATAGACCTAGTGCAGCTCGCATGTAAACAAATCACACGCAGCTGTGTTGATGGCTGGGAAGCTGTTAGTTACAGCGTTCAGGAACCGTTAAGCAGAACTAAATTAATATTGTTATTACTGGTAAAGTGACCGGGTAGGCTACCGGACATTTTCTCACCGGTTCCCAACACCTGTGCAACTGTCATTGTACTGTAGTTTATGTCAGCGTTGCATTATCGCATCTCATCTCACCAACAGTTTAATACTTAACTCACACATTCAAACGCAGTCAGAGAAGGGCCTCATCTTGCTCTCCGATCACATATACGTTCCGAAACACTCAAACTGCGCTGCTTTCACAGATGCTTTCTTTACTAATGTGCCGCCACATTTTTTAGCTGTAAATCCAACGAATTTGCTGACTTCGTTAGTCAAAGAACAACAAAAAATTCTCACTCAGGTGATATGGATCAGGCAGAGAACATGAACCCTGGTTATAAAAGCTTAATTATATCTCTTTTTAGCTTCTTCGGACAAAGAATTAACATTATGCTGACAAAACACAGGTAGACTGCTGCGACTTGTTGGTTCTTTCTGCCAACCAGTTCGCGGCCACGCCCATATCGTGACGTCACATTTGACTCCGGCGAACATCCCTATTAGTATTTATCCATAAGCTGAAGTGACATCCAATAATTTCCTCAGTGCATAACTTACATTTCACGGACATATTCTCCATCTGTAAATGTTAGAAAGTCCAGTTTGCTGTCATGAGTGGGCGAGCTTTCTGCAAGCTATAGCCTACTTCCGTGAACGAGCGCCGCCGCGTGCATGCGCGCCGAACAGACGGAGCGCAATAGAATAGGAGCGCAATTATTCTGACTAAAATATACATTAGCACTAAATTATAAATATATTTAGCTAAAACATTTGTTGTTGAATATTTGTTGTTGTTGGTGAACATAAATGTGCTAGAGAATTTCAAACCTACATGTGTATTTTTATGATATTAGCTTTTTTTTTTTTTTTTTTTGGTTTAGTAAATTTAACTACTTCTTTAAAAAACATTATTTTGTTTTTAGATTGTAATGTTGCAATGTTAGAATGTAATGTGATTTGACCCCTTTTTTGGATAGACTGCAGATAGACAGCAAGGTTACACTATGTTTGTTTTTATAACCTTCAATATAAACATTGTTTGTAGGACAATATCGATCAGGATATTAAATATTTTAAAAAAAAAATTAAATACAGGTTTTTTTTTATTCAAATAGAAAAATCATAATTAAATACTCAGATTATACCATACATCGCCATTTAGCCCAAAAATTCAGATTTATTTGGCAATTGGCTATTTCCCAACCCTACCGGCTGAAGTTTTAGCTAAACTTCAGGCTAATGATAGCTACATTATTATCACTGTTAAATTGTTATTTAACAATAAGCCTACATTCAGTCCTGAATTAAAAATTCAGTTTGTTGTGCCCCCCCAAAATTTTTTAGCACCAGCCGCCACTGCATTCACCTGTACCTCATTCACTGATTGCATTCACCTGTGTCTCATCATCCTGTTAGTCTCAGTCTATTTATACCATGTTCATTCATTCACTCACCGCGAAGTCTTGTTTAAGTGTTACACTGCATTTCTGAGCATTCTCCTGGTTTTCTTGTCTCTCGGTTTTGGATATCTTGCCCTGTTCCCTGGATTACTCTCTTGCCTCTGGTCCCTGCCTGTTTTGTTTGTTTGTTTCTTTGTTGGTTTGTTTGGACTGCCTACCTGTGTTTTGACCTTTTGCCTGTACACTGGATTACGCCTCTGGATTACCCACAATAAAGCTGCGTTTGGATCTTAACCCTCGTGTCTCGGAGCAGTTTCGTAACAGACAAAACCAGTCACATGGGTACATTTTTTTAAAATTGAGATGTATACATTATTTGAAATCTGATAAATAAGTTTTCCATTGATGTTCGGTTTGTTAGAATAGGACAATATTTGGTCGAGATACAACTAGCCTATTGAAAATCTGGAATCTGAGGATGCAATAAAATCGAAACATTGAGAAAATCTCCTTTAAAGTTGTCCACTTATGTTCGCGATTGTGCTGCATTCACTCACAAAAATAAATGTTTTATATATTTACAGTAGTACATTTTTCAAAATATCTTCATGGAACATGATCTTTACTTAATATCCTAATGATTTTTGGCATAAAAGAAAAATCTATAATTTTGACCCATACAATGTATTGTTGGCTATTGCCACAAATATACCCGTGCGACTTATGACTGGATTTGTGGTCCAGGGTCACATATATTCATATCACTATTAAACGAACACTGAATGTCAAGCAATTTTCCGTGCGCCGGAACGTGTTTATAGCTTGTGAGATCTTGACTGACAGTTGCACAAGGCCCGAGAGGAAGTGAGGAGGTCACATGACTCACGGGAACAGCTGTGGCCACACGTCACAACACTGTCGACACCGAGACCACAGCACAAAATCATCTTCGCATTCTCTTCATCACATATTCTTCTCATTATCTAATCTTATAATCAATGCAACGATAAATATTCACATGTCCATAAAATAAAGAGTGGATGCTATCAGACATGACAAAAGTATCTTGAAAGTACTAGAGTCGTCTGTATTTTCAAAGCTTCAAGTGAGGAATGGACCAAAATATAAATGTGTATTAACATGATTCCATAAACAATTATTATTTTAAAGTGTCATTGTTACATCTGTTACACAATGACAGTAAATTATGCATAATTACATGCAACTAAACTTAAACCAACCCCTAACCCGATAGTAAGTACATTTTAATTATTATTACTAAGTACTTAAATGTATAATTACACTGTAGGACACCTTAAAATAAAGTGTAACCCAAATGACAGCATCATCAACTCTTCAATCATATTGCATGTTTTTATTTAAATCACTTTATCTCATGTTTCCTTTGGTTTGTCGGTATTGGAAGATCTGTCATTATAGTAGAATTTGGGTTACACTTTATTTTAAGGTGTCTTTGTTACACTGTAATTATACATGTATGTACTGACTAATATTAATTAGCATCATGTACTTACTATAGTGTTAGGAATAGGGTTTAGTTTAAAGTCCCCCTGTAATCAATGATTTTATCCCTTAAAACTCATTCTTCATGCCTTAAAATATCTCCAATGTAACTCGACACCCTTGCCTCATTTAGTATGCGCAGTTCTATGAATATGCAAATGAGCCCCGCCTCCACTCACTCACTCAGCTCAGAGATCCACTGGTTGACGATCACACGTTGATCTGATTGGTTACAAGGTAGTTTGTGACGTCAGAAACACCAGTGATTTCAAAGCGTGTTTTTGAGACTGTCTTTGGTTCAATCCTCAATGCAACTGAACGACACGTTCACACTCTGTGCCGAGAGCATGTTTGAAAAGTTACAGGAATTAAAATGTGCCTTTTCTAAATGTATGTTTTGTGGACTGACTCAACACAGATCTGCATTCCTGTATTCTCCAGCGCTTCCTCGAATCCTGATCAATGTGGCACGGATCGCTGAGTGATGATGTCAGCTGAGGGGGTGTGTGTGGTCTATTCACAGCTCTGTGTGTGTGTGTGTGTGTGTGTGGCACTGCACTTGTGCTCAGTCTGTCTTTAGCAGTCTTACTCCCGGCTCGAGAGGATCTCAGACTCTGATCTCTTCTGAAGACCTTCTAGTGTGTGTTGTGTTGTGGATCAGGACTCGTCCAGGACTGTCATGTCCGTCGGGAACGCACACCGGAGGAGCTCGGATCGACCCCTGCTCCTGTCCCTGCTCCTGCTTTCCCTCGGCTCGGGGATCTCAGCGTTTAACCTGGACACGAGCACCGTCCTCATCAAGGAGGGGGAGCCGGGAAGCTTCTTCGGCTTCTCGCTTGCTTTACACCAGCAGATCACACCTGAACCCCACAGCTGGTGAGTCCCACACACGGGAAGATAGGACTCCATGACTCAGGACAAATATCGGAACATTTTCAAGTCAAGATACATTTACTTGAGAAGTAAAATCACTGAAGATATTAAGTTTCGCTTCATGAAAAATGCGTCATATGGAAGTGAGTTTAATTTTGTGCTTAAAACAAGAACAAATGGTAACACTTTATTTTACAGTGTCATTGTTACATATAGTAATAACAGTAAATTATGCGTAATTACATGCAACTAACCCTCAACCAAACCCTAATCCTACCCTAACCCTATAGTAAGCACATGTTGTTAAATAATATTACTCAGTACTTAAATATGTAATTACACTGTAACAATGACACCTTAAAATAAAGTGTAACCGAACAAATATCTGCCAATGGGGTCTGAAAAATAAACTTTAAATTAAGATGATTTGGTTACACTTTATTTGTTACACTGTAATTACACATGTAAGTAATATTAAGTAACTACGTGTACTTACTATAGGGTTATGATTTGGTTTGGTTTAGTTGCATGTAATAATGCATAATTTATAGTTATTACTATAGTAACTACATGACGTAACACGGTAAAATAAAGTGTTACCTATTATTCTTCTGACCTTACTAGCACATATTTGTTCTTGCTTTAAGCATAAACTCTTTCAGTGAACAAGACTTAATATCTTCAGTCATTTTTCTTCTTCAGTAAATGTATCTTGATTTAAGGATGTTTAGATATTTGTGCTGCAAAAATATTAAGAACATCATTTTTTTGTTGTGCATGTCCTGCACTATTGATTCAGCTCATGTAGACGGCAAAAGATCTGTCTGTTTAATAGTGTGTGTGTGTCATGCTGAATGACTCTGCGATCAGAGACGGATCTGTTAATATTCAGGATGATGTTCAGTCAGTGACACAGCAGATATGATCGAACACACACTGTTAAAGCTGGACGCTGTCAGACATACAGTGTGTGTGTGTGTGTAAGATGAGTTACAGTGAGAAGCATTACGCTGTGATGACCTCACTGCTTATTATCAACTATTATTAGAAGCCAGCATCACTGTTATTGTTGCTCACTAAGTATTAAAGACATAAACGAATCCTCTCATCATGTGATCAGTTTCACCAGAAAACAGATGAAAAGAGAGAAGAGACCAGAATCTGGAGACTTTTACTTGATAAAAATCACTCTTGTGATTCATTTTACTAATGTGGAGTATATGAATGGTTACTGTAATTTGATAGTCCACTTTAGACATTCTACTAACTATAAGTAACTACATGTCATCTAACTCTCATTAGAGTATTAGTAGACTGTTAGGTTCGGGTTCGGGTTAGTAGAGTAAGTTGTAAAATTACTTATAGTCAGTAAACTGTCTAAAGTGAACTTTCGAAGTGTTTCCAAATTAAATGCATGCATATTTCTTCGCTTTTATAGTTCTAGTCAAGTCAAGTCATCTTCATTTATATAGCGCTTTTAACAATGTAGATTGTTTCAAAGCAGCTTTACAGAGATAAACGTATAATTTAAGGTAACAGAGATTGGCTTAGCTTTATAGCAGTTCTGTCACATTGTGAAGAACGAGTGTTCTCTACGTCACATGATCACAGCTTTATTCAGGATCATCCTCTCAGAGGAATCAGCTCTACCTTTCAATCAACATGAATGTGCATTGATTTGAATGGAAATCAGGAGAAGAGCATGTAGAGTCTGTAATGATGCATAATACTGTCGGTCAGGATGGTCGACTACTAACCCAACGGCGACTGGTCACTCTCTGTGAGGTCGACTAGTAACCCAAGGACGACTGGTCACTCTGTGAGGTCGACTAGTAACCCAAGGACGACTGGTCACTCTGTGAGGTCGACTAGTAACCCAAGGACGACTGGTCACTCTGTGAGGTCGACTAGTAACCCAACGGCGACTGGTCACTCTGTGAGGTCGACTAGTAACCCAACGGCGACTGGTCACTCTGTGAGGTCGACTAGTAACCCAACGGCGACTGGTCACTCTGTGAGGTCGACTAGTAACCCAACGGCGACTGGTCACTCTCTGTGAGGTCGACTAGTAACCCAACGGCGACTGGTCACTCTGTGAGGTCGACTAGTAACCCAACGGCGACTGGTCACTCTCTGTGAGGTCGACTAGTAACCCAACAGCGACTGGTCACTCTGTGAGGTCGACTAGTAACCCAACGACGACTGGTCACTCTGTGAGGTCGACTAGTAACCCAACGGCGACTGGTCACTAGTAACCCAACGGCGACTGGTCACTCTCTGTGAGGTCGACTAGTAACCCAACGGCGACTGGTCACTAGTAACCCAACGGCGACTGGTCACTCTCTGTGAGGTCGACTAGTAACCCAACGGCGACTGGTCACTCTGTGAGGTCGACTAGTAACCCAACAGCGACTGGTCACAGCGACTGGTCACTCTGTGAGGTCGACTAGTAACCCAACGACGACTGGTCACTCTGTGAGGTCGACTAGTAACCCAACAGCGACTGGTCACTCTGTGAGGTCGATTAGTAACCCAACGACGACTGGTCACTCTCTGTGAGGTCGACTAGTAACCCAACGGCGACTGGTCACTAGTAACCCAACGGCGACTGGTCACTCTCTGTGAGGTCGACTAGTAACCCAACGGCGACTGGTCACTCTGTGAGGTCGACTAGTAACCCAACAGCGACTGGTCACAGCGACTGGTCACTCTGTGAGGTCGACTAGTAACCCAATGACGACTGGTCACTCTGTGAGGTCGACTAGTAACCCAATAGCGACTGGTCACTCTGTGAGGTCGATTAGTAACCCAACGGCGACTGGTCACTCTGTTACCCCTTTTCCACCAAGGCAGTGCTGGTGCCGGTTCGGAGCCGGTGCCTACTCGCGAACCAGTTCTTTGTGTTTCGACAGCCAAAGAACCGGTTCTCGGCCAGGAAAATTGGTTCCAAAGCGGCACCACCTCTTTGCTGGACTAGAACCGTTCTTTTACCACGTCATGCTTACGTCGGGGGCTGGGGGCGGGGTTATTGTCGAACTTCTTCTCAAACGTAACCTCCATCTATAGTAATCCAGACGAGCAGCACAAATGTGTTCTAAACTTCTTCTTCTGACCCCAATATAGGATCGCAAAGCCAGGAGAAACATTTGCAGAAAGACGATGTAGTCCGCCATTGTAATTGTTATGCTTTAATTTGGCGCAAGCGTTTCTAGGAAAGCTAAGACGTAGCCTATGGCAACGTACACAGTGACGTAACGACGTCGTTCGCTGGGCTCTCCAGTCAGTGGAAAAACAAACAGGCTCTGAGAAGGTTCGCAAGTTGAACCAACTTTGAACCAGCACCAGTTCCGAACCAGTTCTTTTTTGGTGGAAAAGGGGTATGTGAGGTCGACTAGTAACCCAACGGCGACTGGTCACTCTGTGAGGTCGACTAGTAACCCAACGGCGACTGGTCACTCTGTGAGGTCGACTAGTAACCCAACGGCGACTGGTCACTCTGTGAGGTCGACTAGTAACCCAACAGCGACTGGTCACTCTGTGAGGTCGACTAGTAACCCAACGGCGACTGGTCACTCTGTGAGGTCGACTAGTAACCCAACGGCGACTGGTCACTCTGTGAGGTCGACTAGTAACCCAAGGACGACTGGTCACTCTGTGAGGTCGACTAGTAACCCAAGGATGACTGGTCACTCTGTGAGGTCGACTAGTAACCCAACGGCGACTGGTCACTCTGTGAGGTCGACTAGTAACCCAACGGCGACTGGTCACTCTCTGTGAGGTCGACTAGTAACCCAACAGCGACTGGTCACTCTGTGAGGTCGACTAGTAACCCAAGGACGACTGGTCACTCTGTGAGGTCGACTAGTAACCCAAGGATGACTGGTCACTCTGTGAGGTCGACTAGTAACCCAACGGCGACTGGTCACTCTGTGAGGTCGACTAGTAACCCAACGGCGACTGGTCACTCTCTGTGAGGTCGACTAGTAACCCAACAGCGACTGGTCACTCTGTGAGGTCGACTAGTAACCCAACGGCGACTGGTCACTCTGTGAGGTCGACTAGTAACCCAACGACGACTGGTCACTCTGTGAGGTCGACTAGTAACCCAACGGCGACTGGTCACTAGTAACCCAACGGCGACTGGTCACTCTCTGTGAGGTCGACTAGTAACCCAACAGCGACTGGTCACTCTCTGTGAGGTCGACTAGTAACCCAACGGCGACTGGTCACTCTGTGAGGTCGACTAGTAACCCAACAGCGACTGGTCACAGCGACTGGTCACTCTGTGAGGTCGACTAGTAACCCAACGACGACTGGTCACTCTGTGAGGTCGACTAGTAACCCAACAGCGACTGGTCACTCTGTGAGGTCGATTAGTAACCCAACGGCGACTGGTCACTCTGTTACCCCTTTTCCACCAAGGCAGTGCTGGTGCCGGTTCGGAGCCGGTGCCTACTCGCAAACCAGTTCTTTGTGTTTCGACAGCCAAAGAACCGGTTCTCGGCCAGGAAAATTGGTTCCAAAGCGGCACCACCTCTTTGCTGGACTAGAACCGTTCTTTTACCACGTCATGCTTACGTCGGGGGCTGGGGGCGGGGTTATTGTCGAACTTCTTCTCAAACGTAACCTCCATCTATAGTAATCCAGACGAGCAGCACAAATGTGTTCTAAACTTCTTCTTCTGACCCCAATATAGGATCGCAAAGCCAGGAGAAACATTTGCAGAAAGACGATGTAGTCCGCCATTGTAATTGTTATGCTTGAATTTGGCGCAAGCGTTTCTAGAAAAGCTAAGACGTAGCCTATGGCAACGTACACAGTGACGTAACGACGTCGTTCGCTGGGCTCTCCAGTCAGTGGAAAAACAAACAGGCTCTGAGAAGGTTCGCAAGTTGAACCAACTTTGAACCAGCACCAGTTCCGAACCAGTTCTTTTTTGGTGGAAAAGGGGTATGTGAGGTCGACTAGTAACCCAACGGCGACTGGTCACTCTGTGAGGTCGACTAGTAACCCAACGGCGACTGGTCACTCTGTGAGGTCGACTAGTAACCCAACGGCGACTGGTCACTCTGTGAGGTCGACTAGTGACCCAACGGCGACTGGTCACTCTGTGAGGTCGACTAGTAACCCAACGGCGACTGGTCACTCTGTGAGGTCGACTAGTGAGTTAAAGGGAGTTGATGTGCCAGTCTCAGACCGTTGGCTGAGCGTCTGATGCACAAGACACACAACATGGAAACTAGTGGATTTCCAGGAGACGTGTGTGTGTCTCTTTTTCTTCAACGGTCCACCTGGACAGTGGGCACAACTGGAGTCACATGTGCAAAACTCTAACTACAGTCTGCACAGCAGCAGCTCATGTGGACCAAACTCTAGTTCGTTTTTCATTGCTTGAACACAGTTTTCAAAACTCTACACACTTATCCCATGACTTTAACCACAACCTGCACAACACTGGATTTACAGCACTTTGTTCAAATGCTAACACACTGCTGTCAAAACTGTGAACCACACATTCAAAACAGAAGAGATTTCAGCCTTGTGCCTTTCACACACTGCTGATTGCAATTTCAGCTGAAAGGCTAAGCAGGTGTCTTGTTTTAGACTTGTTAGTGAACACACACACACACACACATATATATATATATAGATATAGATAGAGCTCAGAAAGACTAATTTTGGAAATGGAACAAGGAAGACGGGTTTTGATGGGAACTGATGTTGATGAAAACCCGTGGCCTGATGCTAGAGAGAGGCAGGATTAGCCCCTCAATTATTTGTTCGAATTACAGTATGTACAGTATGTACAGTATGTTTCTCATTACTGTAATTCCGTAAATTACTACAGACTATTGAAGCAAACTGCTAATTTTCATTTACCTTAAAGAATTGTTATGTTCTAAAAATTTAAATAAATCATGTGAAAGAATGTCACTTCTTTTCTTTGAAGAAAATATTACTTTGTATGAAGTCACTGAAATTGTTCAAACTGTAAAGATGAAAAGTTAGTATTTTCTGTATTGGTGTTTGATGCTAGTGTTTTTACTCTCAGTGTGTTCTGAGTGACAGTGTGTGTTATCTCAGTGAGGGTTGTGCCAGTGTTTGGCTGTGTGTTAGTGTTAAGAGTTGTGTTGCTTGGAGTGAGTTTTGCAGGTGATGTGAACTGTTGAGCTCAGGTGACTGCTGCTGTGCAGACTGTTGTTAGAGTTTTGCACATGTAGCTCCAGTTGTGCTCACGGTCGTTTAGCAATCGGAAAAAACTGTAAGATGTCAAGTTAAAATAGACTTGTTTGATGTGATTAAACAGAGCTTCATCATTCACACATTCCTTTCCTTCTCTCTTTCTCGCTCCTAAAATGATGTGTAAATGTATTTCTGTAGCTCGTGTCCATCA
>NC_140227.1:2103904-2196404 GCF_951802725.1 Rutilus rutilus
GTACTAGTGCCTATTTGTTAGATACTAGTACTTATTCATTAGTTACTAGTATTTATTATTAGATACTAGTACTTATTAAATAGATACTAGTACTCATTCATTATTAGATACTAGTACTTATTTTGAGAGTGACTAGTAACTATTATTTTGTTACTAGTAACAAATTAAATTTTTTTGCCATTGACTTCTATGGGGATCTGTCATTCAGATATCAACTATTCAGTTTTGACTAGTATGTATTCCAATTGTGACTAGTACGTATTTATTAGATACTAGTAGTTATTCCAAATGTTACTAGTAAGATTTTTTATTTTACTAGTAAGATTTTTTAATGAACTCTCCAGTGGCCGTTTTGACTAGTCATAACATAAGACGAGTAAAAAAAGCAGCTGTGACTAGTAAAATAAGGATAGTTACTAGTAACAATTACAAAACATACTAGTGTCTAATAAATAAATGCTAGTATATATTGAATAAGTACTAGTAGCTAATTAATAAGTACTAGTATCTAATGAATAGATACTAGTATCTAATGAATAGATACTAGTATCTAATATTTGCCCCTTGGCCTCTGTCCATCATGGCCTCCTAATCATCCCCATATACTGATTGGCTTCATCACTGTCTCCTCTCCACCAGTAAGCTGGTGTGTGGTGGGCGTTCTGGCGCAATATGGCTGCCGTCGCATCATCCAGGTGATGCTGCACATCGGTGGTGGTTGAGGAGATTCCCCCTTCCATGTAAAGCGCTTTGAGTACCTAGAAAAGCGCTATATAAATGCAACAAATTATTATTATTATTATCTAATAAATAAGTACTAGTATCTAAAGAATAAGTACTAGTATCTAATAATACATACTAGTATCTAAAGAATAAGTACTAGTATCTAATAATACATACTAGTATCTAAAGAATAAGTACTAGTATCTAACAAATAGGCACTAGTACCTAAAGAATAAGCACTAGTAGCTAATGAATAAGTACTAGTACTTAATGGAAAAGATACTAACAATTTAAAAATAAGTACTGGTAGCATGAAAATAGAGACTAGTAGATTTTTAGGATTAAATGTTAAAACGGCTTGCCATAGTGTGGCAGCTCTAGTAAAGTAAGTTATTCATAAACAGTGTTTATGAGTTAGGCTAGAAACAGCATTTAACCCTCATCCTTCCCTTGCGGGTCAAAATAACCCGGAGCCCTAAAATTATACTTTTTTTTTTTTTGTCTAGAAAGCTTATTTTATTTCATTTTGATAATATTTTTTTCCATTTTTAAATGCTTTTTTGGTCCCACTTTATATTAAGTGGCTTTAAGTACTATGTACTTACATGTACTTACATTGAAATTAATAATTTGATACAATGTACTTATTGTGTAACTACATGTTTTTACATTGTACTTACATTAAAAAAATTCCTGCATGTAATTACAGCTGTAATTAATTTATGTAATTACATTTGTAATTACACAGTTGACCCTTCCCTTACACCTTAAACCTACCCAATCCACCTCACCTGTCCCTAACCTTACCCGTATCACACCTCAATAGCAGCAAAAGTTTTTTACAATACAACATGAACACAATAAGTACATTGTACTTATTTTTTGATGTAAGTACATAGTACTTAACGCCACTTAATATAAAGTGGGACCGCTTTTTTTTTTTACCTTTAAATTACTAGATTTGATCAGTAAATATTAAATAAATAGTAATTTAGTAATTTAAGTACATTCCTCACATTCTTTCAACTTAAATTCAGAATAACTCACAATTTCATGCATAACCCTTTTAATTCAGCTCAAAATATCTTACATTGGGTGTCTTTGCCGAACTCTTGTGGAAAATAAATAATATAACATGATATTTCATGACTCTATCCACTAGATGGCCTTATAGCTCTATATATGAGCAAATTCTTCAGTATGCATTCAGAAACACGTAGACATTTATAAAATAACTTTTTGGTAAAGTTTTAGCATTTTTAGTTTTAATTTTGAGCATTTTTAGGTTTTCTATGTGTACTGAAGCATTCCTCGCATTCCATTAATTCCTAAGGGGGTCAAATTGCCCCGTGAGGGAAGGATTTGTTACTTTTTAAAAACTCCTTGACTCCATTAAATTTTTTTTGTGTGTGTATTCATGGTTCAAGTGCGACAAAAGTCGTGGGGTCTTGGACCCCTCCGATGAACACTACATTTAAAAAAAAAAAATCCTTCTTCTGCAGGATATTGGTTGGGGCTCCTCAGGCCCGAGGCGTGGGAACTTTGCAGACCAGCCGTCCCGGTGCCCTGTATCGCTGTCCGGTTACATCGGAGAAGTGTGAACGAGTGGACATCGACGGAAATGGTAACACTTCAGCTTCATTTTCATGTGTTGAACTATTATCTCTGCAAAGCTAAGTGTCCATTCAAGGAAAAATGTTTCTTGCTTTCTCAAGTGAGTCTGGAACAGGAGAGCAAAGACAACCAGTGGTTGGGAGTCACAGTCAAAAGTCAAGGGATTGGTGGAAAAGTGGTGGTGAGTATATACCTGTGACAGATACATCAGACAGATCTGATGTGAAGCAATCATTGTCTGTGTATAAAATCCAGCAGTAGAGTTTATAAACCCTGTGTAATGGAGGCCAGCTAGTGAGAGATGACTGTGGTATTTAACGTCCTTGTTAGCACCCGCCTCCCAATGCCGAGTCGAGTCCGGCTCACAGCAGGCCGAGTTGGACCGGAAGGGTTACAATCAGGGCTTGACTTAACTTTTTTGCTCATCAGCCACTGTGGTTAGTGGTTTTCCAAAGTTACAAGCCACTCAGTGTTTTCACAGGCCACAATGTTGACATATAGATATTTTTAATATTATCTCATAATTTGGCAGCCGGTATATTAGGCTGCTGTCGCTTTAAGACCTGACGCACGGACCCCTTATACTGTTTTATTTAGCCAATACTTGTCTTTATGTGTGAGCACAAAATCTGCGGGAATGAGTAAAATTATGCTCAATACACGCAATCCCTCGCCGTAATGCAAGTCCTGTAACACCAACAATATTCATCCAGAGAAAATGAAACAAGTGAGTAAAGGGTTTGTGCGTCAACTCACTATCGGAGTGATGATTGAGATGATGGATTATTTTCGACAACACTAGATTGCACATAGTTTATTATTTCAGATACCTGTTTAAAAGACTACAACTGAAAAATGTATATTATATAAAATTCAACCCGCCAAAGTGGCTAGTAACTGCGTTACACGCCACCGCTGAAATGCACCCGCATTTGACGGGTTGACGGGTGTTAATGTCATAGTTACAATGGTGCCGTGACCCGGATGGGAGTGAGGTTTAGGGGTCGAGTGTCACGGAGGCCAGCTAGTGAGAGCTGTGCAGGTAAACCTTACTCCCCTGATCTCAAGAGGCGCACTAGCGACTGACGCTAGAGACTGCATTCTTTAGCTTCCTCGTTAGCACGCCCGAGTCCCAGTTTGAGTCCCGCTCGGGCCGAGTAGGACCAGAGGGTTTACACATACCACATTTCCACCGAAATGAACCGCAACAATTTGTCCCAGGAACGTTTTTTCCCCCCAGACCTGTTGCTTTCTGTGTGTTTCCATCTCGGTCTAAAGTACCGGGAAGATTAGGCAAACTAGTCCGGTGATGTAGGACTGCGCGCTACTTTACAGTTCCCGCTGGATTTCATCCTCTGAATTTAAGTGTAATAAAGCCTGAACCTCATCGTCGGTCCATCAGTCGTATTTTTTAAACTTCATTGTTGATTCGAATACCAAAATAACTCTTACTGCACGGACCGCAACAGACTTTTAAAAATGGTGGTTGAAATAAAATGCAACACACCGAGTTCCACCCCTGTGGCGGAAACGTGGGCTAATGGTGCCATGACCCGGTTTGAGCGGGACGAGTAGGACCGGAGGGGTTACGCCTGCTCCTGGAGGGATAATTACATGCAGTTTTCATCTCCAATCCTGCTCCAGCACACATGCTTGCTATTTTGAAGTAAACCTGAACACCTTGATTAGCTGGGTCAGGTATTATTGATCAGGGCTAATCTTTCGGTGCGTGCCTCTCTGAGTACGTACTACATTTGAATTTGAAATTTCTTCTTCATTAAAATAGTATGTTCTTTATAGTATGAATATGGGTAGTATGAATATGAATGTAATCCGGACATACTATATCCACCATGTTGTCATTATCATGTGACCTACCAGTGTCACTGCCATTTATAAATTCTCTCCCGTGGCCTCATGGGATAGTAAAGCGTCCATCATATGCACACTTCAGAATCTCGCCATTCCGGGTACTTTTCACCTACTGTTCTTCCAATACTATGTATTCAGACATACTACTCTTTTTGCATACTTTTTTTGCACACTATATAGTAGGGAAGTATTCGATTTCGGATATAACCGTTGGCTGCATCCTAGTAACCTTGGCTCGTTCCCGACTGTAACATAAAGAGGATTACGCATACAATCGAACAGTTTGCATTGCAAGATTATTTATTAAGAAAAAAATGATCTGTTACAGAAATATTACACCATGTCTAGGGATTTAAATAAACAAGAGAAAATAATAGTCCAATGGGGTTATGAATGTTGGTAAATAATAAACAAATTGGAGCAAACGACTTCTCTGGAGAACTACGTTCCACCAGAAGTAACGTTGGGTAGATCAGTCCAAACATTTATACTCTCCACCCATTAATGATCTAATTAACAGTGACGTCACAGTCGGATGTTATACTGCCACCATCAGGTACAGAATAAAAAGACAGGGTCATAACACTGGCAAGCGCCGTCAAAGACCATCTCAATTTTAAAGATCCCTTTTTTTAGGATTTACTGTAGCATCCTTCATTTAGCATATTTTGAAGGATGCATCAAGCGTATCCTTCATGTCCTCAAAACACCCACAGGTCTTTGCACAAATTCTTATTGATGGAATAGAGCTGATGAAAAATGATTCGCCACTGAGCTCGTCCGAATTCACGTAAGTCTAGAAGCCTCAGATAATGGGAACTTGGAATTCAATGCAACTCAAGTACTTCATTCACCACTGCTTGCAACGCGGACTGTCAGTGAGGAAAATCAAATAAAAATAGGGTAGAATGGGACCAAGGTCATTGTGGCATGTGTCCTAAATGTGTCCTGTTTTTGTTCTGTTGTCATCTCCCAGACATGTGCTCACCTCTATGAGCTCAGACAACATGTCAACCAGTCGTTTGAGACACGTGACCCGATCGGACGCTGTTATGTGCTGAGTGAGGATTTGACTGAGCGAGATGATCTGGACGGGGGAGAGTGGAAGTTTTGCGAAGGTCGTGCTCATGGACACGAGCAGTTTGGGTTCTGTCAGCAGGGTCTGTCTGCTAGCTTCACACCGGACAAAAACTACATACTGTTTGGGGCTCCGGGTACCTACAACTGGAAAGGTAATGGGATTGAGAGCTTTTCGACGTTATATTGGACCACTCATTTAAATGATTGGTAACACTTTATTTTGAGTTCACTTTAGACATTCTACTGACTATTAGTAACTTTGCAACTACATGTCAACTTATTCTACTAATTAATGAGAGTTAGTTGACTTGTAGTTACAAAGTTACTTATAGTTAGTAGAATGTCTAAAGTGGACTGTCAAAATAAAGTGAAACCAAATGGTCACATATAGGCCACAAATGAGATAAGGACATTGGATTGATTAACTGTTTTCCTATGACTAGGTCAATATGTTAAAGTCCCCCTGTGGTGAAAATCCAGTTTTTAATGTTGTTTATGTGTCTATGTGGTGTTTTTAATATGCTTTAAGACAAAGCATGTGTAAATTCATAAGTCGACAGCATTGCTGAGTATTTCCTCCTTAAAACTGCAGTGAACCAAAGACAGTCTCAAAAACACGCTTTGAAATCGCTGGTGTTTCTGACGTCACAAACTACCTTGTAACCAACCAGGGGTGTGTTTCCCGTACAACGACGTAACTCGCTGCTTAACTATCATAGTACGATGCATCATTGAAGAAATCAACTAGCTAATCACGACTGTTTCCCGAAACCGTATTGTCGCAAATTGGTAGTTGAACCACATTGGTTAATGATGTCACGTAAGTGGTGGAGTAATAACTACTTTTAAGGAATCTGTTTGAGATCGGATTAACGCTAGTTTTTTTGCTATAAATTACGGACTTGGCATCTGACGACTATTTCTAATTTTTCTCAGTTATTTTGCTTCATTTCCAGATTCAGTCATAGACTCGATCTTACACTAGAGCACGTTCGCACATGCGTACTTCAAAAATGATGCTTTAAATCCCTTGACAAACTAAAAGACATAAATTACATTTGTATGTATTCTAAATAAAAGACACAGATTGCACTGAATGTCAGCTTGCTTATTTTGCTCAAGATCAGGATTTATTGAGTCTACATGTCATGCAGACAAGAAACTCTGCTTCTAACACACAGGTCGAGATCTGTCGTTCCAAACACACAACTCTGCGATGCTGTTTGCGAATGTTCGTTAGAACGATGGTTTCGGGAAACACCGACTCGTTGAACTGCTGATAACGACGAAACTTGCGACCATAGTTTGCTAACGATGCTTTCGGGAAACACACCCCAGGTCAACATGTGAATGAGTGGATCTCTGAGCTGAGTGAGTGAGTGGAGGCGGGGCTCATTTGCATATTCATAGAAATGCGTATACTAAATGAGGCAAGTACATTCAAGATATTTTAAGGCATGAAGAAATCTTTTTCAAGGAAAAAACGTTTAAATATGTCATTTCGGTGATCAAAGACGAGTTTTAAGGGATAAAATGATTGACTACAGGGGGACTTAAAGACAGCTATCAGATTATTTATTTGTGTAGTTGTCCCTAGAAAAATTGTTTTTGATGAATTGATGTGTATTATTTTCTCTAAATCATCTGAACTATTCTCTTGCTGTATCTGTCCTCCTGTCTCTACGCTCAGGGCTGTTATTTATGGCCAGCCCTGTTGAGGACGCCCTGGTCTATAAAACTCTGGATCCGTCCAAAAGCTCCTTTGAGGACGTCTCTCACAACAGCTACCTGGGTTTGTAGACAAAGAACATTATGGCAGAACTCTTTCTATGCAATATTTTTATAGATTGTTTTTCATTTCCAATCTCCAAATGTATTGGCATTGACTGCAAAAAATGCTTTTCTTACTTAGTATTTTTGTGTTGTTTCCAGTCCAAATATCAAAAAATTCTTAAATCAAGATGCATTTACTAGATAAGTAAAATTAGATAAGGTATTAGGTCTTGTTTTCCGGGGGAATTAATCAAAATTAAGTGAGTTTTTGCTTAAAACAAGCAAAATTATCTGTCCATGGGGTAAGAAAAATAATCTTAATTCAAACAGAAACAAGATTATTTTTCTTACCCCATGGGCAGATAATTTTGCTTGTTTTAAGCAAAAACTCACTTAATTTTGATTTATTTCCCCAGAAAACAAGACATAATATCTTATGGCATTTTACTTCTTTAGTAAATGCATCTTGATTTAAGATTTGTTTTGATATTTGGACTGGAAACAAGACAAAAATACTAAGTAAGAAAAGCATTATTTGCAGTGCATTGACTGCTGATAGTGGCATCCTGACAACATGAATACACTCGCATACCTCAATTCCACTCAAGATCATGTGAAATCAGGTACAAAATCATCACTTTGTTGATATGAATCTGTCCCAGGCTTCTCTGTGGACTCAGCCAAAGGTCTCATGAGTAAGTCTGAGCTGACGTTGGTGGCCGGAGCTCCTCGAGCTAATCACACAGGAGCCGTGGTTCTGCTGCGGAAGGACAACGTCTACCGGCTGATGCCTGAGCATATTCTGTGGGGCGAGGAACTGGCCTCCTCCTTCGGTTATTCTGTGGCCACTGCTGATCTGAACAGCGATGGGTAAGACACAGGGCCCTATCATGCAATACAATACCCAATTTGTTTTGCTAGTTTCAGCCCTACGCTATTATCATTTTCACGTCCTGCGCCACGTTGTTTAAATAGCAAATGCCCATGGGCTGCTGGTCTGAGAACGAGGTGTGTGTTCAGGCTCACTGTTGGAGCGTTGCTATTTTGAGGAACTAAAAGAGACTGAGCCATTGACCAACTGCAACCTGGTCTATAGTCAATGGTGCAGTATTTTCTTTGTTATTTAAAGAGTGTGTTAGTAATGTGAGTCTATAGGCAGGTCCACAATGTGCTACACTCTGCTTATTACACACACACTCTGCTTATTCCACACAGGGTAATGTGCACATTCATGTGCAGCAGCACACAAACTAGTCAAATATAAAAAATAAAAGGATTACAATGTAAAAGATTATTATTGTGCACATAAAGATATGGTAGAATCCGGCTTGTCCCGTAGATGTTCTGCTTGCACTTTAACCACACACACACACACACACACAGTTTTAACGTCGCGCACGAGCAGATCCATTTCCTCACTAGAGAAGCGTTCAGTTTTTCCGCTTGCAAATTCCTCCATGAAAATAGCCAATCTGCCATGGTGCGAGCGCAACTGGCTTTTTTAAAGGGAATGGGAGATTAGACTCTAATTGGTTTATTTAACGTTACGCCCAAAACACACCCATTCCTCATTAAGAGAATAGGGACAAAACACACCCATTCCTCATTAAGAGAATAGGGACAAAACACACCCATTCCTCATTAAGAGAATAGGGACAAAACACACCCATTCCTCATTAAGAGAATAGGGACAACCTTTTTAGACCATGCGCCGGGAGCGTTAACCATTTTTTCCATCGTTATACTAGCAAAAGTGGATTCGGACACGCACTGAGTGCACATTAGACCATGAGCTTAGATCCTCATAATGTGTGAAGCTGATCTGCTCAACATCTTACAAGACGATTTCATCCACAGTTGGACAGATCTTGTAGTGGGAGCTCCCAATTTCTTCGACCGAAAGGCAGAGATTGGAGGAGCGGTGTATGTGTTTCTAAACCCAGCCGGCCACTGGGAAAAGGCCCGACCAATCCGACTCAACGGAACGTATGACTCCATGTTTGGGATGACCGTCGGCAGCGCTGGAGATCTGGACCGGGATGGTTATGAAGGTAAGAGCAAAATAACACACATAGGCAAGTGTGTTTTGTCTTTGTGAAATCTCAGAAAAGCAGATTAGATTGAACTCCAGGTTCGGTTCTTTGTACAAAGTTACACAGTTAATTATTTGATCCTCTTTTTTTATGTTATATCATATTACAGTTACAGTATGCAACAAAAGTAAGTACACCCCTGTGCAACATAACCAACAATTGAAAACAATTTTAAAACCTACAGTAATTGCATTACCTCTGAGTTGAGCAGTAGGGTATTTTCTCTCATGTAAAGTTAAAAATGTTTTCTGATTAGATTTACTGTATTAAAAATACAGGCCCCACTTTCCAAGACTGAGATTCAAATCTATTACTTTATCAATACTTTATTGTTTTCCATTTTTTCTTAACAGGCTACCAGTTATCCTCAACATTTATTTACAACAACTCAAAACTCACTCATAGACACCAGCGAACGTCAAGTCAAGCCAAGTCGTCCTCATTTATATAGCGCTTTTAACAATGTAGATTGTTTCAAAGCAGCTTTACAGAGACAAACGTATAATTTAAGGTAATAGAGATTGTTTTGGCTTTATAGCGGTTCTTTAATAAAATTATTTCCCAGCTAAAGTTAGTTTTGATTGATTCGCTTCCGTCGCAACGATCATTTGTTATTAAACTAGATGTACCGCATGGCGGTACAAAATATGACCGCCGCTCAGGCCTGCACTGGCTTTCCACAAAAATAAATGACGTGGAGCAATTTGGCTGTATTGCGTGTTTATGTATATACCTAAAAAAAGTAGTAGTATGTGCATGTCTGTCTGTGTGTGTGTGTGTGTGTGTATGTGTGTGTGTTTGTGTATGTGTGTGTCTGTGTGTGTGTGTGTCTGTGCGTGTATGTATGCGTGCGTACATGTGTGTGCGCGTGTGTGTGTGTCTGTGCATGTGGATTTGTATGTGTGTGTATGGGTGTGTGTCTGTGCGTGTGGATGTCAGTGTGTGTGCATGCTTGCGTTTGTTTGTATTCCTGCATGTGTGTGTGACAGTATCATCCTAAACCAACAACCCTTCGCTCAACACCACCATCTACAGGCCGATGAGTGTACAGTCACTAAATGTGCACATAAATGAATTTATTTTATACCCCCCCATGGATGAAATTCTACGAAACTTAGCATACCCCCAGAGGATGTCAAGTTAATCATACACATGAAATATGGTGCAGTTCTGAACATCTCCACTGAAGATAGGGGCGATTAAAGCAGAATAATATTGCATTTTCATTTTTTATGGGAGGGGCGCAAATCACAAATGAGTGATTATGGGCTAGGTTGATGTGGGCCCTTAAGAGCAACATACCATAAAAATTTCTTCATCCTCGGTTCCACGGTTCAAGTAGTTATTTAGGAAAAACTGCATTTTTGGGGTTTGGGGGGGCCCAGCGCTGGGGGGGGAGTGGCCTCCGGGGACCAAACGAAATTTTTCCGTAAAAGTCTAGTGGGGCTACATGCCCACCAAATTTCATGTTCCCCGGTGTTTCGGTGTCCCTGGTATCGTTGACGAAAAAATTCAGTAGATGACGAAAAAAAAAAGAAAAAAAAACTTTGACAATCCCTATATGACCGCCGCTAGGGGCCGCTAAGACGACACCATTCTCTCTACACAGACATTAAATGCGAACCTGTGATAAACGCTGATGGCGTTCACATGCGCATTAAGAATTGGTTCTACGTCTGAACGTCTGAAAAGACTTCTGATTGTGATCCAATGGGGACGTATATTTATATGCTATGCTAAAGGCTACTTGTGCTAACCATTGCATAATAAATGCACAAATGCTAATGAAAAATACCAGAGACTTCTTTAAGAACTTAGATAAATAATATATATTTATTATCATGTCTTTTTTTGGCTTCATGTTTCATACTTGTGTATCCGCACACATGTCAGAAATTACTCCGGCTTACTCCCGTGTTCTGCTCGTGAGCTCCCTCTGTACTTTCAAGAATAGTCTTTCTATTGCATTTGTTCTTTGGTTGTTCATGAGACAAAATACTCCACTTGTGAACTTAGAAATAATGCAATTATTATCAAATATTATTTGATAGTTTAGTGATATATTACACAAGGGTGTACTCACATCTTGTGTATACAGTATATCAATTTCTGTAAAATCTAGTCAAATTGAATCTGAATGTGTTTGTTTTCAGACATTGCTGTTGGAGCGCCGTTTGATGGAGATGGGAAAGTTTTTATTTACCGTGGCTCTTCATCTGGCATTGATACCAAACCTTCGCAGGCAAACTTTCTCTCTAACACACACACACACACACACACACACACACACACACACACACACACTCACTCACTCACTCACTCCAATTTTATATAAAATCCAAATAAATCCAGTTTTACATTTCCAAATATTCCATAAGCAAATATTGTAATTATCTATTGAGAAAAACAACTTACAAGTTGTTCTGTAGAGTCACAATGTTGAATACAGTGAACAGTTCTTGAATATTCAAAAATATTCAATATTGTTCAACAATTAGCTCTGGTCTAATGTGAATGTCTGAGAACAATCTAGCAGCACTGGGACTGTTCACTGTTTCTCTGCAGGTTATATTGGTAGACCAGTAGGTGGCGTATTATGAGTGAGTCTTTGAGTCCTTCATTCAACTGATTTGTTGGAAAACACTGATTCATTCAGAAACTAAACACCACGATGGTGTGTTTGCTCAGAAATGTGCAATGGTTAATTATTGCGGGTTTTTTTTTTATTGGCAGAGCAAAAATTTAAGCAAAATGGTGTAAAATGTCAGTTGTCCAAGATTAAAGCAACATTACAAGGCTAAAATAATAAGATATTCAGAACAACAGCATGTGATATTGATTCTGAACAGCTTCCAGTCACACACTGAAGGTTCTGTTTACTGAATAGATGTATCGATATCACAGTGTTTTGAATATAATTAGCTGTATATTTATCATCATGTGAAGGTTCTGGATGGGCTTAATGCAGGAGTCAAGCGACTGGGCTATTCCATATCTGGAGGACTCGATGTTGATGGGAATTTTTATCCAGATCTGGCTGTCGGCTCCCTCAGTGATCAGGTTGTGCTTTACAGGTGAGATCTCTATGTTTTAGACACTCGAGATGCAAATGAAAAACGTGTGTCCCGTTACAGCTGATGCAATGGCAGTCATTTAAAGCCACAGCAATAGTTATTCTGACTCGTGGATTGTCCGCCAGGTCACATCCAGTGGTTCACGTGATCCGAGAGATCTCCATCGAGCCTCAGGACATCGATCTCACGCAGCACAACTGCCAGGGCCAAGATGGAGTTTGGTCAGAAGTTACTTTACTCATACTTCTTCCAATGCTTTTTCATTGTGTATATGACATCTTGCTTGGAAATTACAAGCACAATGATTCATCATACACACACTGCCATTGAAAAGTTTGGGATCTGTAAGATTTTATGTTTTTAAAAGAAGTCTTCTTCTTCTCACCATTTATTTGAGTAAAAATACAACAACCAAAAAAAACACAGTAATATTGTTAAATATTATGACAATTTAAAATAACCGTTTTCTATGTGAATATATTTTAAAGTGTGATTTATTCCTGTGAAGATAATAATACAAAAAAAAAAAATTTGAGAAAAAATTAGAGTGATTTCTGAAGGGTCATGTGACACTGAAGACTGGAGTAATGATGCTGAAAATTCAGCTTTGATCACAGGAATAAATTACATATTAAAATACATTAAAATAGAAAACAGTTATTTTAAATTGTAATAATATTTCACAATGTTAATTTTTGTTGTTGTTGTATTTTTAATCAAATAACTGCAGCCTTTGTGAGCAGAAGAGACTTCTTTAAAAACCCAAACTTTTGAACGGCGGTGTACATTCATTACATACGGAATAGATAAATCCATTTCAAATTGAAAAAAAATGAGTAAATCTGTACCTATGTAATTATGTGTTGTCTTCATGTAGTATGGACGTGAAGGCCTGCTACTCGTACACCGCTTATCCGGACTCCTACTCGCCACATATCAGTAAGAAATCCCACGTCTACAACCACAGCATTCGCTGTACTGTAAGTGCAGATGTACGTGTATGTTTGAGCGTTTGTGTTTCATCAGCACTCGGCGTTCATTTCGAGGCCGACGTGGAGCGCAGAAAGCTGAGTCTTCCTCACAGAGTTCAGTTCCTGGACCGCAGTTTATCAGAGCCGGAGTTTGTTCACTCTGTGGAAGTGGAGCTACGAGGACAAAAACATCCGGACTGTCAAAAAGTGACTTTAGTTGTGCAGGTAGAGCTACTCTTTACACCTGGTATGAAGATGAGCACTAAATACAGGTGGAAACAGGGTCTAAAACATTTTGTGAATGTCAACTCAAGTCAGCTTTATCTATATAACGCTTTTTACAATACAGATTGTTTCAAAGCAGCTTTACAGAGATAACAGGAAAATAATGCAACAAAGTTTGTTTCCAGAAGAAAATAGCATCACAGTCCAGCTTAAAGCAACACTAAGGGACATATTTTACCTTAAAATAATGTTTCCAAAATCGTATCAGTGGTTCATCAAGTCGTAACAGTGAACAGCACTTCTGGATTCGCTTTGCGGCCCTATATCTGCTATAACCACACTATGCAAGTTTGCCAAACCGGGTCACGTTTCTGTAAAATGGTAAATGGACTGCATTTATATAGCGCTTTCACAGACCTATGGCCACCAAAGCACTTTACATAGCCTCACATTCACCCATTCACACACCGACGGTGGTGTCAGCCATGCAAGGCGCCATCCACCTCGTCGGGAGCAGTTGGGGTTAGGTGTCTTGCTCATGGACACCTCGACACTTGGTCAGGTGGAACCGGGGATTGAACCACCAACCTTCTGGTTTGTAGACAACCTACAAGAACCACTGAGCCACTGCCGCCCCTGTAGTTCGAATGAGACATAAGAAAACTACAAATTTGACTTGCGTTCAATTTGGTCAAGCATGCGCCCTTAAAATAGCATCTGAATAACGCGCCACTGACTTTAGACGAGGTTTCTCCTGGTCTGTGGTGGAATTGTTTTCTGAAACTGCAAAATAGCACCAGGGAACGTTTGCGCCGGAACACGCCTCCTCTTTTCGCTGAACCGCCCCCGGGAGCGCAAGTTCATTCCCTAATTTACCGATGTGCGTCTGTGGAGGGAAAAGTCCGCTGTGCGTCGGGTGCAAAATAGGAATGATACATGCGTCGCTGTACAATGTTCTGCGCAAAGTCAATTGCGCTGGTTGCAAGATAGGGCCCTAAATGTTAAATGTCAAGTCACCTTTATTTATATCACTAAAAAAGTGATATAAATAAAGGTGATATAAATAAAGGTTTCAAATCAGCAATCACTAGTATCACTAGCTATGTTTCCATCCAAAGTTGTGAATTTAATTGGAATATCACATATAAAAAATGTGTGAATAAACATGGTTTCCATCCCATGTGTTCAAGAGAACAAAACTGCCAATACCTGGGAAATTGGCGCAAATGATCTGCAATAAAACTGGATGTTGCTGCAACCGGCGAAGCCACTGTGGCTGTTTTCCTCCGGTTCGTCATCAACGACTTGCGTCTCAGAGCGCGTAGACGAACGCAACAAACACTGCCTGTCATGTTCTCTTGTGTTTGGGAACGCAGTCATGTCAGACGCTTCTCAAACCAACATTTGAGGTGCGATGCAATGCGATTGGTCCACTGGTTTGTCCAGTTATCTAATCACATCCTCCGAAACAAAATCATGTTTTTCACATAAACGTTTTTCTGTTGCATGTCTTCTTAACAGATAAAAAAAAAGGCACATTTTTAGAATTTATGCACATCCATCCACTGTTTTTTTTTTTTTTTTATGTGAATCACTAAATGTAAAAAATAATAATGGGTGGATGAAAACATAGCGACTGAAACCACATAATGAGGAATTTAAAAACATGTGAACACATGGCATTTGTTGCGGAAATGCATATTTGCATTCTGAAAGCATCCCGGACAACTTTAGCTGTGTCTCATTTCCTCAGGCTTTCTTTCTGTCTTTCTGTTTGTTATTAATTTCTTGAATAAATGTCTCAATTACAGTTGGCCCACATGACTGGACTGGATAGTGCTGAAGTGCAGAGGTCGTGCAACAAACATTTCCACCTCGCTATGATCCGATGCTTTCTTCACTGCTGTTTTCTCACCGCTGTTATTTTGTTATTGAGAGGAAAGCGTACATCACATATTCATCTAAACGGCGCCCTCATCAGCGTGAACAGTGTCGAAATGTTCGTTAAAAATACCACTGCGAAGGTTTTTACACCTTCTTTTTACCCCTTAGAAGTAAAGAATGAAAAAGAGCTTCACTGTGACAATCTTCCTCCACACTCCCTTTAAATTTCTTCTCCTCCTTTGTCTTATATTTGATGTTTACTGTGCATTTATGTATAAGATTCGCAGCAACAATATTTGAACTCCATAATCTTAGACATTTTGCTTATTTCCCATATTCACAAAGGGCATTCTGGGTTGAGCGAGCAGCTCAGCGCTCCGGAGGAAATATATAAAGTGACATGATGTAAAGGCCAAGTATGGTAACCCATACTCGGAATATGTCCTCTGCATTTAACTATCCAAGTTAGTGCACACACATTAGGAGTAGTGAACACACACACACACACACACACTGCCGGTATTGAGAACTGAACCCGCAACCTTCGGTTTACCAGTCTCTAACCATTAGGCCATTACTTCTATAATATCTCACGTTCTGCTCCGGAGGTCGCATTTGTCAGCCATATATGTCACTGAGAATATCTCATTTCAGAAAAGTTATTCTTTGTGAGGCATAAATTACTGTAATTTTGTACTGTAATTTGTTTACTGTTACTTTTCAAATGAGACACAGCTATTGAATTCTGCCCGTTATGGAAAAATCCATATGTTGTGAAAAATCAACACCTTGAACATAAAACAGGGGATTCAAACTTTGCACCAAAACACAAACTCATTGTGATCGAACCTGAAGCTGCATTTCATAATATGAAAGGAGGGTCTCAATGAAGTGGTCAGAGGAGACGCGTGTTAATATCAGGTGAAGCTATATAAACTCTTCTGTTCTCGTTTCACCAGGAAAACATTCTGGACAAGCTGCGGCCCGTGTCTCTGGCGATCACACACACTATCCGGAGAAGCAGACACGTCCATCACACGGGTCATAGACACCATAAGCAGCTGAGCCCTGTCCTGAGCCCCAGCCCCTCCAACACACTCTACTCTGAGGTACAACACATGCACTTCACATGATCCACCCTTTCTGATGTGGTGTGTCTACTGATTTTGGTTGTGATTGTTCAATCACTGCATTCTGTGTTCAGATGTTTGTGTATAATGACTCCAGACTGTGCATTTGTCTCAAGAAAGAGATGTCCTACATTAGATTAATATCTGTCTCGTATCGCTCTGTGTAGGGTTGCACATTTGACCCTCTGTTCATGTGTTGGTCATAAATCACCGAAATCTTTTTTGATTACTATATTTTGTACTATATTTTAGTTTGATAATATTTTTTTATTTAATATTTTGTATTTTTAGGGGATTTTATGGTACTGAATTATATTTATGCAGTAGTTATAATAGATTTATTCACTTTTTGAGCATGGATCTGAAAACTTCAATAAATACTGTCATAAATTGTCATAAATATTGAATGCTTTAGAGCACAGACTGAAGTTTAGTCTCTTTTTAAAGACGGCACTTGGAAGATTATTGCTGACATGAAAAGTTTTAAAAAAGTGAAATAAAATGTTATATTTATTGTTATGAAAAATGCACAAAAATACCTTTTTCAATTTTTATATGAAATATATTTTTTCCAAAACACATTTTACTCTAAAACTGTGAGAAAATCAAAGCCATAAATCTAAACAAGTTGTGTTCCGAACAAGAAATGAGCTTTCCGTCAGATTTTGTTTGGCCGCAGTAACAAACGTTTCCACTAGATGAATTTCAAATCATGTCCATAATTTGTTTGTGTGTTCACACAGCAAATGCCAAAACCTTTACCAATTTTCGTACCATTCAGATGAAGTAAAACAAAAACAAAAAAACATAAAATTTTTCGGTTAAAAATGACCGAAGAGCACAAAAAGGGTTAATTGGAAAAATAATCAATATTGTGATAATGGCTGTCATTTCACAAATTGTGAAAAGTGGCATCATATTTAGATCTAGTCAAAGACAAGTACAATTTATTTGTATAGTGCTTTTCACAATACATATTGTTTCAAAGCAGCATTATAGAAAATCATGATGTTAATGTTTTAAAATCCCCCATGTAGTCAATACTTTTATCCCTTAAAACTCATCTTTGATCACCAAAATGACATATTTGAAAGTTTTTTACATGCAAATAAAATTCTTCATGCCTTAAAATATCTTGAATGTAACTCGACACCCTTGCCTCATTTAGTATGTGCGGTTCTATGAATATGCAAATGAGCCCCGCCTCCACTCACTCACTCAGCTCAGAGATCCACTGGTTGACGATCACACGTTGATCTGATTGGTTACAAGGTAGTTTGTGACGTCAGAAACACCAGCGATTTCAAAGCGTGTTTTTGAGACTGTCTTTGGTTCACTGCAGTTTTAAGGAGGAAATACTCAGCAATGGTGTCGACTTATGAATTTACACATGCTTTGTCTAAAAGTATATTAAACACACCACATAGACATATAAACAACATTAAAAACTAGATTTTTACCACAGGGGGACTTTAAAATAATCTTAATATCTTCATGCCTTATAGTCACATTTGAGCTGTGCGATAATATAGTTACAATTTACAACAATCAAGCAGTTGAGATTTGCTATATAGTATATATCATTTTATATGCGTTTACATTTATATATGTCTTTAGATAAAAGGTTTATTTCAATAAAAAATCAATATTGCATGCCCATGTATTAATTTAAGTAGTCATATGATAGCGCTCTGCTTCATTTCAGGGTTTATTTTGTGAAAATGAGTAGCTGTCTATAATTTTTCCCTTATATAATGTTAACCGAATGGGAATTCAAATCATCAGCATTAAATAATCAACATTAAAAATGAATCTGCAAGCTTTCTGTCTGTTCTCAGGTTAATTTTGTCAGGGAAGGGTGCGGTGAGGATAAAATATGCCAGAGCAACCTTCAGCTTGTCTGTCAGTTTGGCACAAAAGCACCCATTTCAAACACCTTCACTCCTTTACCGCGGTAAGTCTCTGAAGTGATGTCTCAGTCATGTGAGCATTTATAAAGATGTGCAAGGACTCATCCTAAATGTCGACATGTTTCCTAAATGTTTCTACTATTCATTCATTAATTGCCTGTACATGTGAAAATACTTTTCCTTAAAAAAAAATAGGTAACACTTTACAATAAGGTTAATTAGTTAACATTAGTTAATTCATTAACTAACTTGAACTAACAATGAGAAAAACATTTGTTACAGTATTTATTCATCTTTGTTAATGTTATAGTTAATAAAAATACAGCTGTTCATTGTTTGTTCATGTTAGTTCACAGTGCGTTAACTAATGTTAACTAAACCTTTGATTTTAATAACGTATTAGTAAATGTTGAAATTAATATTAACTAAGATTAATAATGCTTTAGAAGTATTGTTTATTCTTATTTCACGTTAACCAAGGCAGTTAACTAATGTTAACGAATGAACCTCATTGTAAAGTGTTACCAAAAAATGCATAGAAACCTTCATTATTTGAATTCCTCTGCGTTTAGAGACGGCTCTGGTGTGCCGGTGTTCTCTCTGTCGGATCAGAGGTCAGTCGTGCTCGAGGTCACGGTGACGAACATGCCGTCGAACCCAGAAACCCCACAGGAAGACGGAGACGATGCTCACGCCGCGCAGCTGATGGTGTCTCTGCCAAACACTCTCTCGTACTCTGGACTCATGGGACAGCAGGTTCTCCATCAGGCGCTTTATGTGTCGAGTGTAACGATCCCCTCATGTCACGATTCGATACATATCACGATACTGAACTCATGATATGATACAATATTATTACGATAGTCCAAGATATATGGTTAAAGGTTAACAAAAAATGTAACATGCTAAATTTGGTGTTACATTGTGTGTGTAAATGAATAGACTTGGACTTGGTGCTGAAACCCAAAGCACAGGACAATAGAGACACCAGAATAACAATATTCATGATTCTCAAGCTGAAAATACAGAATTATTTTAGATGAATATGCTTTCACTGTCACTGACTAGATATATTTATAATAATGTTGGCCACTTCTTACTGGCAACATCAGACATTTGCCATTATCAGGACCCACAAATATTCCACCATTGCGTTATTATACATTTATATTCAACAATATACAGTATGTAGTGAATTTTTTTTCACACAGTAATTTTTATTTTGGGTGAACTATCCACAATATATACTGTCACCATCCACGATACATATTGTTGCATTTTTGTATTGCGATATATTGTGATACGATATATTGTTACATTCCTAGTATGCAGTCGTAGTTCTTATAGGCTACGTTCACACTGTCAGTCCAAATCCGATTATTTGTGTATGCGATTGGAATCTGATCTAAACACTCGGCTTGCTCAATATGAGACCGCTTCAGCACTGGCTTCACGGCTGAGTCCCGAGGTGGGCGTGACACAGCGGCACGCCCTCCGTGTGACAATCACCCCGGCCTGCCGCCAAACCCTCAGCCCGTGGTCAGACCCTTCGTTTCTGAACAAGTGTCCAGGCATGCTTTGGTCTCCACAGATGCCTCCAACACCAGCTGGGGGGCCACGTAAAATGGGCATGCAGTAGCAGGGATCTGGACGGGCCCCCAACTGCATTGGCACATCAACTGCCTCGAGTACAAATTTTATTCTTTAGGATAAGCCCCTTGAGATGCATCATCTGGTTTTCAAGGGGGTCCTAATAAACTAAAGTTAAATAACATAACAAAACTCAAAACAAAACAATATACACAAGACAAAACAAAAACAACAGTCACCTAATTCAAAACAACAAACACACCACTACAAAAATACTTTTTTCTTGGCCTAACATTAATAAAAATAATCATAGATATATCATCTAAAGCAATTACAAGTTTCAAAACAACGAAACAAACCATTTTTAAACATATAAAATGAAGTCAACGATCGTACATTTAAAGGTAAATTATTCCTAGTTGCTAGCAGTACACCTTGCTTTGAGACGCCTCAAAACGCCGCTGTTCGGCAAGCATGTACTGGTCCGTACGGACAACACTACGACTGTTGCGTACACCAACCATCAAAGTGGTCTATGCTCCCGTCGCATGTCGCAACTCACAACCTCCTCCTATGGAGTCAGAAGCATCTGAGGTCGCTTTGTGCCACTTATATTCCCGGCCTGCTCAATCGTGCCGCCGATGAGCTCTCACGACAGCCTGTGGCCCAGGGAGAGTGGAGACTCCATCCCCAGGCGGACCAGCTGATCTGGGACCACTTCGGGGCCACACAGATCGATCTGTTTGCCTCTCCGGACTCGTCCCATTGCCAGTTGTTTTACTCCCTGACTGAGGGGACCCTCGGCATGGATGCGTTGCCACACAACTGGCCTAGGGACCTCCGCAAGTATGCGTTTCCCCCTGTGAGCCTTCTTGCACAGACACTGTGCAAAGTCAGGGAGGAAGAGGAGCAGGTATTGCTAGTTGCCCCTTATTGGCCCAACCGGACCTGGTTCCCCGAACTAATGCTCCTCTCGACAGCCCCTCCCTGGCCCATTCCTCTGAGGGAGGACCTTCTAGGGCTGTCTCCCTCCACCCTCAAAGTGTATGTTGCCTCTATTGCGCACATCATGATGCAGTGGATGGGAGATCCGTGGGAAAGCACAACCTGATCGAGTGACAAGACTGAATCCGCCTCGCACCCCCTTTATATCCTCTTGGGACTTATCTCTGGTGCTGACTGCACTGCAGAGACCTCCCTTTGAGCCTGTCTGTACGTGGACAGAACGCAAAGCCTCAGGACCTCAGACCAGCTCTTCATCTGTTATGGAGGCCAGCAGAAGGGAAAGGCTGTCTCCAAGCAGAGGTTGGCCCACTGGATAGTGGATGCCATCGTCTTGGCGTATCAATCACAAGACGCACCATGCCACCCCAGGTTGCGAGCCCACTCCGAGTGTAGCTTCTTTCTGGGCGCTGGCACAGGGTGCCTCACTGACAGATGTTTGTAGAGCTGCAGGCTGGGCGACACCAAACACGTTCGCTAGTTTTTATAGCCTATGTGACGAGCCGGTAGCTTCCCGTGTGCTCTCTTCGCATAGAAGCCAGCCAACACCGTAAGCCCCGCTCGAAGTGTCGGCTTGCTGCGCCATTCCCCTCCTATGGACCGGATACGTGCGCCATTCTTGCTCCAGTAGAGTTCCTCTTTAGCTGAACCCTGTTGAGTTCCTCCACACCCCTCGGCAACGGACGTGGTGGAGCGTATGCTCTGTGAAATCACTCGTATGCTCTGTGAAACCTGTGTTAGGCTGGGTCCCATATGTTGTGATCCCTAGGGTGATCCCATATGTGTATCCTTCCACGGTACGAGTCCCTGCGGTGAGCCCGTGTCTTTCCCTTGGCAGAGCCCCCTCTGCCGTCTCTGATCGGTTGAGTCTCCCCCCCGTGTATAGGCTGGAACCACCTCAGTGACTTCCATATCTTGTTCTGCCCGGTAATTCGCCAAGTCCATATGTGTATCCTCCACATGTTACCTCCCTACGGGCAGGATGTGGCTTCCGCAGCGTCTTCCTTTCCACCGAAAGGGCACACCCTCCCAGTGTTATCCAAGTCTGACTAAGTGGGTCTTTGCGAAACAGCAGTGACTTCCCTGGCCTAAGCCCTATCCCGTCTCTGCCTCAATAATGCGGGGGGATCAGAAGGCTTTTGTCTAGGCACTGGAAGGTGGCAGAACTAGTGACATTTTAATTGGGATCCCAATCAGTCGACTACGTCGAACGTGAGCGACTGAAAGAGAACGTCTCATTCACATATGTAACCCTCGTTCCCTGAAGGAGGGATCGGAGACGTAGTCCCGTCGCCACTATTGCTGGTCCACCGCTGACTCCGGGCTCCGCTCGGCTCCTCAGCGAAAAACAAGTGGTGCGTGCATCCACTTCCGTGTTTATACCTGCACTGCGGGGCGTGAGATGCAAATCTCTCACGCCAATGTGCATTGGCTCATTTGATCAATACTCGAAGATGACAGGCTCCCTAAACGTGATCTCAATCAGTCGACACGTCTGCATATCTGCATTGGTTTCATGGAAATGACGCTGTGTTGGTAGGAATACGCCAAAAACAACAACAACCACAACATGGAGGGGTTTGCAGTAGAGATGTTGTCTTATTTGACCACATTGAAATGTGTAGCCGCCGCACTGTCGTCTCCGTCGGTTTCAAAATATGTCTCCGTTATATTGTCAGGCACTGCATTGTTTCGGCAGCGACTTTGCGCATGTTTACGCGTTACACAATTTTACGTTGCGTGAGAATCTGATCTGAGCAGTCAGACTGAAACTGATTTCCAGAAATACGATTTAAATAGGATTTCAAACCACATATGGATGTAGCTTGAAACGGATTTGTAAAAATGGCATTTCGTGTGATTGTTTTGCTGTAATGTTCACATTAGCTAATTCTGATCAGATTTCAATCGGATGTGCACATAAAACCAGATTTGGACTGACAGTCTGAACCTAGCTATAGTCTCCTAATGCTGGTCTTGTTTTGAAGGTGTTGTGTGAAGTCAATCAGAACGGCTCTCAAGCGCTGTGTGAACTGGGTAATCCGCTCAAAAGAGAAGCGACGGTACAGTAACGGTCTCGCATACACACTTACACAATTCTGACCTTTGAGAAACTCAAATTGACCTTTAATTCTTTATGTCAGGTCAAATTTTATCTTATTCTGAGCACTTCTGCGATCACTATAGAAACTACATCACTGAGTGTTCATCTCGCACTGTCCACGTGAGTTCCAGTTCTGATTTCTGTCTGCCATTTGAAAAATTATTTTTTTGTGAGCAAAACAAAATCATACAAATGATGTTGAATGAATCTCACAAAGAAATGTCTTGGTCATATTTCACCATGAATTTTACAACCATATTAATTTTGCATTGTAACATCATTTTCGTGACAACAGCACATTTCCCTCCAAATACCTTTACTTTTATACAAAATTAAAAAAAATTAAATGCATGATAAATTCAGATCATTAAAAACCATATTTAGGGTGCGTTTACACGATAACGATGTTCTAAAAAAGGAAACGTTTTTTTCCTCTGTACAGATTACAATGTTATGAAAGCAATCCCCGTTTGTTCACATGGATCCATGGAAACGACTAAACGGCAAAAAAATGGAAGGAGACTTGTGTGTGTTATCCAAGCATTAATGGCAAGGAAAGCCCCTTATACCTGTGAGCGCCACGAATGAGGTGTTTCTGGGTGTTTCTCCCTCATATCTGCTTCAAGCTCTTGATTGTGGTATTTCTTTGTTGTTTAGAATCCAGTATTCCAGCAAAGTTTAATAAAGATTCTGTCCAAACATTCGCGCCTTCTTTAAAGATTGATCGACTGTTACGTACACCAGTTGACCTGTAAATGTGAAAAAACTTTCCTTTGCAGGTTTCCGTAATATTCCAAAGAATTGCCTAAAAAAACACCTCATATGAGCGTAAAAACCTTTTTTGTGATATATATATATATGGGGGTTTTTGGTAGAAATTGACGTGTTTCCATTGGGCGTATTTTCAATTTTCAATTTCAATTTGTGTAAATTGAAGGGTAGGCCTAATGGAAACGTGGCTAACAGAATTGTTTTCAAAAACTTGCACTTTGAAACCTGTTTTAAAAAGTTTGCATTCTCAGGCCACCAAAACTCTGTTGTCATGTAAATGAACGGCCAAAACGTATAAAAAGTTTTCCGTTTTCAGTTAAAAATGGCGTCATGTAAACATACTCTTAAAGAACGCACACGCAGCCGGATCATTTCCATAATGACCAACCAACGCAATCTACCAAGAGCAGCGCAAATTAAATAATAACATTAAAAAGGCATTTATTTTCAATAAATATTAAGAAAATATGTGAAAAGTGCAATTATAGTGCCCAACGATTATTTAATAATAAAGTGTTTATAGGGGTAGGGTTAGGTGTAGGGAGGGATTTATTGTCTCAATAAGGTGGCATTTGTTTAATAAATATATAATTTACACTCAATATGTTATTATTGCATACTGTTTTATAATGTTGTAAAATACTTAGGTGCAAATAGTATCTAACTACTATTTACACTTATTGCAAAGAAAATAGGCTACAGGTATTTTTACATAGTGTAAACAGCCGCTGCCTCATTTAAATCCTCTCCGCCCATAATTTTTGCATCTAAAAGGGAAACTCCTACAAATGCATATGCAATCGAGACCGTGAGTAACTGGCTGCATCTGAAATCACATGCTCTCTTGAGTAGGCACTTATTTTGAATAAATAATTACTTCATGACTGCTAAAAAAGTATGTTCTTATATACGTGTGTGTAGTATGAATACACGCATTCGCCATGATGTCATTGGACCCACCAGCATCAGTTGCGTCGCTTCACTGTCATTAATAAATCCTCTCCTGTGGCCTCATGGGATAGTAAAGTGTTCATCATATGCACACTTAAGAATCTCAGCAGCAGTAGTAGATCATCCGGGGACATGTTGCCTGCTCTTTTATGAGTACTGCTGAATTTGGACATACTTCTTTTGTCACATAGCCTACTGTTCTTCGCTTACTATATTGTAGGGAAATGTGATTTCAGATGCAGCCACTCTATTTTTTTTATTTTTATTATTATTATTTTTTATTTATTACATGTTCCCCATGTCTTGTCAGGACTTTTATGTTACTTCCTGTCCCGATTGCCGTGTTTGTAGTTTGTTGTAGTTTTTCCTGGTTTTAGTCCCTGATTGTTCCTATACCCCTGTGTTTCCCATGTTCATTGTCGGTTGCTGTCCTCTCATGTGATTAGTCTTTAATTTGTCCAAATACTGTTGTTTTGCGTTTAGTTTGTCTGGGTAGGGTCCCTTCTCTTGCTCTTTTCCCTTTCTCCATATCATTCGTTCTCCCGGGTATCAATTTCAATATTAGTATTAGCGAGTGATCCTCATAGGATGGCACCGCCATCCTAGCATGCAACGTATCTTCACATTCTCTATACGGTCAGCCACAAAAATAACTGTCATTCATTGCTAATATTTCACTGCACGTCTTTAGTAAATCCTCACAGTATTTTTTTAACACCAACAGAGGGTTTGCTGTTAGTAAATCTGGCCCTTGACTGTTCTTTTTTTCTTCTAACCGCTTACTATTTGGAAAGGAGGCCATTTAGCACTGTAGCATAACAAATACAACTTTTGCTCTGCACAAAACAAAAATGGCTTCCCGGTGAAATGTAACCTGGATATTGTTGTGAGATTCATTCACCCTGTTGTAAAAAGTGGCAAAACAAATGTTATGATTTCCGCCATGCACATATGCCATATGTGTCAATCCCACCCAGGATCAGTGAACAGCCGGGTTTGGCCCCCGTCACGGCGTACGCGCGAGTGGTAATCGAGCTTCCTCTGGTGCTCAGCGGGTGTGTGTGTTCACTGACTTTCATCTCTGATCGTTGGTGTTTTCTGAAATAGCAGCTTATTTTCTCATGAATGCTGATATATCTCAATAAATGGGTCTAATGTTTCATGTTAAATGTTCTCAGAAGCACCTGTTAAACTGTGGTTTGTTGTTCTCCTGTAGACTGTCTCGTCCTCATCAGATGTTCTTCAGCGGAGCCGTGATGGGTGAGAGTGCCATGACATCACTGGAGGACGTCGGCAGCGCAGTGGAATATGAGTTTATTGTAAGTTCATGTGCTCAGAAGATTTTATTCCTCAGAAGGTGCTCTATCATATCTCAAAAGATATGAAGTCCCCCTGTAGTCAATAATTGTATCCATTAAAACTCATCTTTGATCACCAAAATGACATATTTAAACTTTTTTTCCTTGAAAAAATGTATTCATGCCTTAAAATATCTTGAATGTAACTCGACACCCTTGCCTCATTTAGTATGCGCGGTTCTATCAATATGCAAATGAGCCCCGCCTCCACTCACTCACTCACTCAGCTCAGAGATCCACTGGTTGACGATCACACGTTGATCTGATTGGTTACAAGGTAGTTTGTGACGTCAGAAACACCAGCGATTTCAAAGCGTGTGTTTGAGACTGTCTTTGGTTCACTGCAGTTTTAAGGAGGAAATACTCAGCAATGGTGTCGACTTATGAATTTACACATGGTTTGTCTTAAAGCATATTAATAACACCACATAGACATATAAACAACATTAAAAGCTGGATTTTCACCACAGGGGGACTTTAAGGAAGTTTTCATCTATATGTCCTTTAAAGCTGCACTATGGACATTTTTGGTTAAAAATGAACAACATTCCATTATTTAACTAACAAGTCCGGTAACAAAAGCCTTTATGTAGAATGCTTTATAAAGGTATTCTTCTACTAGAACAGGTTTTCCTGCTTGAATGTTGATTATTCTCCTCATATTCTCCATTGTTGCCATTCTCCTCTCTTCCCAGTCTGTCAGTAACGCTCTGTTTAGTTCCTGTCTCTATGAAGCCCCTCCTTCTGAAAAGCACACTGTGCTCTGATTGGTCGGCTGGAGCAGTGTGTTGTGATTGGTCGAGCGCTTCGAGTGTGTTTGGGAAATGTCTCGCCCCTTACCATAACCGCCAGTTTAACACACTACTAACTAACTCAATCAGGCCCCGCCCCTTTATTCTGCGTATTAATATGGCTGCGTAGCCAGCAGCCAGATCACCCTGTAGCCCAAGACTGGGACTCCTGGGAAAACCAGGTTGCTGCTGGAAGAGGTGTTAATGAGGCCAGCAGGGGGCGCTCACCCTGTGGTCTGTGTGGGTCCTAACGCCCCAGTGTAGTGATCGGTACACTATACTGTCAAAGAGCACCGTCCTTCGGATGAGACGTTAAACCGAGGTCCTGACTCTGTGGTCATTAAAAATCCCAGGATGTCCTTCGAAAAAGAGTAGGGGTGTAACCCCGGCATCCTGGCCAAATTTGCCCCTTGGCCTCTGTCCATCATGGCCTCCTAATCATCCCCATATACTGATTGGCTTCATCACTGTCTCCTCTCCACCAGTAAGCTGTAAGTGTGTGGTGTGTGTGTGTGTGTGGTGGGCGTTCTGGCGCAATATGGCTGCCGTCCATCATCAGGTGGAGCTGCACATTGGTGGTGGTTGAGGAGATTACATGTAAAGTGCTTTGAATACCCAGGAAAAAAAAGCGCTATATAAATGTAACAAATTATTATTATTATTATTATTATTAGAAGTCTCCATTTGCTCTCTCCAAATCATCTAGTTTCTGGATAAATTGTATGGAGAAGTGGAAGGAACAGGACAGAAATAACTCGATGTGTGTTAACAGGTGTCTAATGCTGGGCAGCCTCTGCAAACGTTCGGCTCGGCGTCTCTGAACATCATGTGGCCGTACGAGCTGATCAACAGGAAGTGGCTGTTGTATCCGAGGTCTCTGCAGGTCGACGGACATCCACACACTCGCTGTGAACCGCAGTCTGCGCTCGACCCTCTGCGTCTGGGCAGACATCAATCGCCACAGGCTGAAAACCTCAAGGTACTCGCAAACACACATCAAATGAAGCTCCTGCTCATCAGTAAATGCAGGAGACGTTTACACACATCATCTGTGAACAGAGCAGCAGAAAGGCACGCTCGCATCTGGAGACCGAAGCAGACGTGGCTCTCAAAAACCCTGTAGGCAAGATCACTCCCGCTGTGTCTGCGTCTGAGAGAAGGAAATCTCTCACACTGGTGAGTGTGAACCAGAGCACACCATATCTATCATTCCTCAATCTGCTGTGGATTGAGATCTGAGCTGCTGGTGTGTTTCAGGATTGTTTACTGGGCTCTGCGCGCTGCCTGCTCTTCCGGTGTCCTCTAGACACGTTCTCCGACTCCATCCATATCAGGATCCGAGCAAACTTGTGGAACAGCACTTTCATGGAGGTGAGAGACAGTCGCTCTTACACGTCAGTTGTCCTCTTGATATGGTGGGACAGCAATGGAGAGTTACTGTATGATCACACCACCGCCGCTCTCGCCGCAACGACGCCGGAGAAAGATTCGGGGACGCTCTGATGCTCTGACGTTGATCGAAGGCGTGATCTTTTTTTAAACTTTATTTAAAGGGGCCGCAAAGAAAATAAGCATGTTGATCAGTATTTGTGCAGACTGGCCACACGTAGGGTATAGCGTAAGAAAATGACCTATGGAAAGAACTTAACAATTATAGTTACTTTGCTAACGAAATAAACAAATTCCATTTGTGTGGTGTGGCTTTTTTCTTCATGGTCAACTGCGTGTCTAATTTCAACATGTAGTTTATAGGACGTTTACTAGACTTGGTCTTTAATTAACATTAACATTGATTTGTGTGCAGTTTACATTACAATAACAATAACTTTCCTGGTTGTAGCCTTAATGCAATTGGTCAAAATCGGTGTTGTTTTGAGCAAATGAATTGCATTCCCGCTGAAAAACAAGCATTCTAGCGCAAAAATGTTGCCTATAAATAGTGTTGCGTGGCTTTTTCTTTCAAGTCATACAACAATGGGAAACCCGCAACAGAAATAATTAACTTCTCCTCCATTTTGCTTGGGAACTAATATGGTCGGAACCAATGTTTATAGGATTGCGTTCTCAGGAATCCTCTCAGGTGGAGGACTTCTGCATTCTGATTGGTTGCCGCCGAACCTCGTCATAGCTTATTACCATAAAGTTGACCTGTCTTCAACTCTCCTCGCTGCTCTCACCGTCCAAGACGCTCCGTGCCGCCCAAGACGGTCCTTGCACACTAAAGAGTCCAAAACATTTGTATGCGTTTTTTTGTATTCGTCATCCTAAAAATTCGTCACGCACAGAAAGCTTGCACACTGAGTCCGATGCATATTAATCCATTGCGAAAAAAATGGCAAAACATTACAAATAATGAGGATGATTTTGTTGTTCTCTCTCTTCTTAAAAAGAGAAAGAAGAGGAAATATTGGGTCCATCCAATCCTGAGATTGCGTAGAGAGGAAGGAGAGTTCAAAGTTGACTTCAGGATATCTCAGTTTGATGCTCTGCTAGCGACACTGGAGCCACATATTAAAAAGAAGACCACCGATTTCCATGAACCTGTTGATCCTGAACAGTTCTGGATTTTGGCGTTTGCTCGTACAGAGGCTCTGAATTGTCAAAACACTTCTCCAAATGCTACGGATGTGAAAAACACAGAAAATTGAACCAGATCCGTATTGTTTTATGCCGGACGGAAGTTGTAAACGTGATTGACACACAACGATAATTATTTTTTAACATGCAAGAATTTCGGACTCGGGTTGCAAGAACCTTTACACCAAAAGGAATTCTTAAGGGGTCATGACATTTGCCTTTACATTACATTAGACTGTAAGAGGTCTTTGTACCATTAAAACTTCCTGCAAGTTTCATAGTTTAAGACGTCCTCCCCATTATAAACAAAGCATTTATTTAAAGCTGCATTCAGTAACTTCGGGATTTCTACGCTGTATTCTCGCTTTTTGCGCGCAGGTTTCTCTCTAGAGCTCCCCCACAGCTTCAGAATAGATATTTGACAACTCTGTTGTAAAAACTCGTTGGTGATTCTCAGACACCAGAGGCTAGCAGATCAACGACATCAAAGCAGATGGGACATTCTTTAAAACGTCTTCTTCATTCAGGTTCGGACAGCGTGAGGGTGCGCAATAATGACGGCATTTTAGCAGATTTCTTTTGGCCGTAAAGCAATTGTTTACATCGCGAGACCTGATATCACGCGATACTTCCTGACGTTGACAACTTCCCCAAAGTTGCAAGTGCGTATTTTCCGCTCACGGGCACCAGGGGGGTGCGAAACGACCACCATTCAACCCGAAATAAGTATTATAAACATTCCAATGACTCCGAAGCTGTTCAGTTAAGGTAAAAAAGTTACTTAGTTCACCTTTAATCAAGCTCTAATTACAGCTCGTTGGGGATCCATGGTAAGATGTGATGTCACGGTACGAAGTGACGTACCAGTCGTTTGCATATGACCGCCTCTAGCGCAAGACAACTACGCCTCATTTCGCATCATTGTCACGCCACAGGTGTGACGTGCAGCGAGTGCGTCTGTTTACAAGAAGATTGCGATGACGCAGATGTGCTGTTCCTGGCTGTGGACAAACAAAATGTCTGAATACGCTGTCAAACGATCCAGACGTCAGGGAAAAATGGATGCAGTTTATTTTTTGCGGACCTCCCAGTCACGGCAGTGTTAATTTAAGCGTGTGTTCTCTACATTTCAAGGATGATTGTTTTAAGAACAAATCTCAGTGTGATGCTGGCTTTGCCAGAAAACTTTTGCTTAAAGATCAGGTCGTGCCGACTATTCTGGGCCCCAACGACGCGGCAAACTGTAAGTAATGTATTTCATCTTAAAACTACTTTTAGCCAATGACGTTAGCCAATCATAACAGTGGGCGTTAACAATGAACTCTTAAAGGGGAAACACCCCCAAAACAGACTGTTGGGAAAAGGTCATAAATCACTCAAATGTAAAAGTTTTTTTGTCCAAAAAACTATAGTAATACTATAACTGCACCTAAGGGAACATAAACAAAAACCATGTCATGACCCCTTTAATATTTACTGTGGGTTAAAAGATGGAAACAGCAAACACCTCCAACACGTATAATTCATCAGTGATTATCAGTGATGTCCATAATGTGCCCAGGGTTCATAGTGAGAGCACTTTTCCTGTTTATTAGGAGTTTTCATCTGTCAGTGCCGTGGAGCTGCTGGTCAGAGCCAATATCACCATTAAATCCGACATCAGGCATCTAGTGCTGAAGGACGCTGCCACACAGGTCAGATATCACACGCGCACACACACACACGCTCACACACGCGTGTTCGTGTCATCAGTGTTTGTGTGTGTGCAGGTGTCAGTGATGATTTACCCAGAGCATGGGCTCGCAGACCAGCACTCGATCCCGTGGTGGATCATTCTCATCGCCGTCCTGGCCGGAGTTATTGTCCTCGCGCTGCTCGTGTGTGTACTGTGGAAGGTGAGTGTACACCTGAACCCTCAAGCTTCTGCTCTTATTGCACAACCTGCACACTGCAAAAGAGGATTTTTTCTTTCCCTCAGTATTTTTGCTTTTTTTTTTTCAGGAAAAATTTCTAAACATTCTTACATCAAAGATGCTAAGTCTAGGTGTCTGAAAAATTGAAGTGACTATTATGTTATTTTAAAGCTTCCTAATGTTGTTTTGGAGTCTCCTACAACAGGTTTACATGCATTCAAGGTAAAAAAATACACTCTGATTTCCTGATAATATCCACTGCAGCATCAGTTGTTTTCTCTCAGTGTCTGAAACGGTTCATCAAGGATTCAGTCTCTCTAAACTCCGCCTTTCTGAGAGCTGCTCTGCTCTGATTGGTCAGATGGCCCAGTCTGCTGTGATTGGTTCACCACATAACAGTGCATGTCGGAAACCAAATGCCTTTTATCATATCTGAAATTCAGCTCTGGATCTTCCTCAGCTCTTGATACTCAGCAATCACTCTTTTACTGGATCAAAGTGGATTTGCTCTGTCAGCAGAAAACAGCGTCTTCTCCACATGAACAACACGAACCAAACTCTTCCAGTCTCAGATACACTACAGTGATTGAGGGCGGGGCAAAGAGATGCTGTTCAGCCAGTCAAGACCATGGACTGGCAAATTATGCAAATTAGTTACAAACCTATATAGGTTCAGCAGGAAGTGCGACTGGAATTACTGACGACTCGTTTCAGTTCAGAATCACTTCTTTATTTTGAGAGACAAGAACTCCATTTATCTGCACTTTGATCTTTGCCGACCTTTTACATTCACAATCAGCTCTATTACACACTGCATGAAAGGGAATATCCCCCAAAGCATAATATGGGTGCTTTAAAACAATAAGCAATATATCTGCCAATGGGGTCCGAAAAAGAAACTTAATTTAACGGAAAAACAAGATCTTCGGACCCTATTGGCAGATATGTTCTTGTTTTAAGCAAAAACTTTTGTAATTTTGCTTCTCCAGTAAATATACCTTGATTTAAGAATGTTTATACAGTATTTGTATTGGAAAACAAGACAAAAACACTGAGAAAGAAAATCATTTTTTGCAGTGCACCCATAACCTCTCAATCGTTTGATCATCTACAGTCATTGTGGATGCCCAAAAGAATAATTTGGCATGCTGACATGGTCATGATAGAGTTATGATAATGTTGATCATGGTGAACTTACCAGTTGTCAGTCATGTACTTCTATTTTTCTAGCCAAAAATGCACCAAAAATAGCTTTTTGTTGCACCTAAAAGTAGTCATTGAGCATATGTGACTGAATTGATTGCATATTATTGTCTATACAATACTTGTAATGATTTAACCACCCATCGCTAGTTCTTCATGTTTCCTTCTTTCTGTACCTGTACATATTTGTGTGGTGGAGCAGTGTGGTTTTTTCAAGCGCACCGAGAGGAAGCCTCACTATGAGACGGAGTATTACCGCGCTGAGCTTCAGCTTCAGCCGTCTGATGCGGAGAGAAAACAGGCCACGGACCTCCAATAACAGCCTCATGTGGTACAACTCAGTGTGTGCTGCTGTGCTGTGGCTTTACAAACTAGAAGTGTCAATGGCATGATAACCAGTACCTAAATAATATTGGGATTATCCGTGATCTAATACTGAAGCGGTGACGTATGGCATCAGGGCCAGACCTTCTTGTTTTGCAGCATCACTAATTTAGGTTACACTTTATTTTACGGTGTCTGTGTTACAATGTAATTATACATTTAAGTGCTGAGTAATAATAATTAACTACATGTACTTACTATAGGGTTTGGTTTAGAGTTAGTGGCATGTAATTATGTATAATTTATAGTTATTACTATAGAAACTACATGTAACATATGTAACAAGGACACTGTAAAATAAAGTGTTACTGTAATGATAACTGTCACGTAACGCTATGTTGAAAGTTGCACAACGAGGGAGAATTCCTAAATAAAGTCTTTAATAAATCCACAGGAGGGCATCATCCACACACTAACATAACAGTTACACATAGACGAGATCGGACACAGGGAGTGTATAAACTAGAACTAATGAGATAAGTGATTAACAGGGTGAATGACATTGCTAATTAGACAGACCGGGGAAAACTAGGTCACAGGGACTGAACCAAAAACACACAAGACAGAGCAGACATGTAACAATAACATACATGTGTACAAAAATGAACAAAGCTTGACTTGACTAAGCTTGGCTTGAACATGAGGGCTTAAATACACAAGACTAATGACTTAACAAGACACACCTGAACACAATGAACCAATAAACCAATAAGAATATGACACAAGAGTTGCACATGAAGGGAAGCACATGACATGATAACATGATACTGTAGGAAGGGAATCACATGACAAAACCAGGAACCCAGACCAAGCCAAATTACAAAATAAAAGACAGGAAGCATGAAAGAGAAAACAAAACCCAATCCAAACATGACAAATTTGTTGTAGTGAGGATAACATAATTACTTTTAACTATTGACGACAGTGGTGTCGGTGTAGGAATCAAGGCAGAACAAACGTTCACTCTCTGTAATAAGAGAAAGTCAGCTGGTATACTTCAGTAGCCTGCGTTCCAGCACATCTGTGTGACGTAATGTTGATCATCAGAAGGACTGCACACGTCCACACACAGACCTATTTTTGGCTGCGTCTGAAAACTGAAAATTAGGCAATCACTTCATAGGCAGCGTTTGCACACGAAGGTCATGAAACTGATTTCAGACAGACTTCTGATCAGTTTAATGATCTACAGCGAAATAGAGTGAGCGTTGGTGATTGCTAAGCGAATATTTCATTACTACAATAGTAATTTCTCGCTAGAAATTATTTCAGAAGGTGAAGATGTTGGTCAAACATACATTTACACACAAACTGACCAGCAACCCCAACTTTCAGACGCCATCTTTATTTTACACTTAATTTTAACATTTACTCTCCCTTTCGAGTGCCATCGGCAAAGCATGCTGGGAAATAGAAATCCCAGCCCAGTTTCAGTTAAACCAGAGAATGTCTAATATGGCGAGAAGTTTCACTCTCACTACACTTCCGGCTTCTGAACTGGTTGCAGTTCCTCTCTGATTCCATATGAGGGCGCTCACAGGACGAGTGCAGAATGAATGGAGGTCAATGGTGGTATACCCCTCAAAATCCACTTTTCTCAGGATATAATTTTTTATCTAGTAATTTGAATGTTGTATTCGAAAGGAGATGCAAAGAAATTACACATTGCTGGGTGTTAGATTTTTTAGAGTCACTTAGTTGCTTTAAAAAGTCTTTCAAAATGTCAATGACGTCAGAATGCTGACGTCATTAGCAGAATGCTAGCGTGTTATGGGCAACAACAACTCAACCTGTAAGAAATCAAAACGACATAAGTACTCGTTCATTCAACTTTCGACCTAAAACCCATGTTGAACTTGCAAAATCTACAATCAGATCTGAGATTTCTCAACGGCAATCGGGTGAAAGAGACAAATTTAGCTGTCTAGCCCCATTGACTCCCATTCATTTTGCACTCATGGCGATCGCCCCCAGTGGAACTCTGGTGGTACTACAACCAAAATTCGGTACAACAGGACTTAATAGGGAGTGGGCAGGCTCTCCGTAGACGGGCTCTGGTTAAACTTAAGTTCATCTAAATTAAAAGAAATAATTTCATAAAACTCAAAACAATTAAACGGTTCAGTTTGCTTAAATTATATCAGTTCTGTGAACTTGAAAGAAAAAGAAAGTTCTAAATACTCATAAAAAGATTTGATTTAACTAATTTGTATAATTTAAGTTGGCCCTACTCAAACCAATTAATTATTTTGAGTGTTTTTATATATTGTGCCTAAATGCAGGACAAAGATTTTCAATCATTTTTATTAATGAATAGACTTGGGTAATGAGTTCTCATAATGCATGACGGTGTTATATGCATGTAATCAACAAATATAGAACAATAAGAATTATTCTTCAAGAATTATAGCCTGCAGTTCTATGAAGAATGATGATTATGGATTTGTCAATGCTTCAGAATGTTGCATTGAGGTTGATGCTTAGGACAAGGAATACAATTGAGCACATCCTGATCTAATAAAAGTATAAAAGATGTGCAAATGTTACATGTGAATAAGTCATTAGACTTTATCAAAAGACTAAAACACTAACACAAGATAACACAGTAAAGGAAAAACAGAGGTTGATAGAGCGAAAGCATCTTCAGCTGAAACAGACGAGCATGGTGTGAATAAATGTCCCGCCACACTTGATGGAGGATTATGAATTATCACTATGGAACTTTGAACATAGATCATATAAAAGTTATGAGCCAAACATTCTTTTTTACTCACATTTGGCTCTGAGCATGTGTTAACTTTGGACCCTGGCATCAAGGTCACACAGTGTGTTTTCAAAGGTGATTTTATTTTGTGCTGTATATAAATCTTTATCTCATTCGACCTCTTTCTCTTTCGCAGTGTGGTTTCTTCCATAGGGTTCGGTATGAAGATCAAGTGCCCCAGTATCAGGCTGTGAAGATCCTGCGGCAAGAGACGCCATTTCTGGACAAGACTTTTATTTTGCACAAAAAGCAATGGGCGACCCACTGGAGTGATGGGACAATATAATATTCCTCAGAAACGTGGACGCTGACCAGAGACTGCAGTGGACGTGCACTGACCATAAACATACACTGCTACATATTTTTACTGTAAGTTACATTTTCTTCAGAACATTTTTGGAGGACAGCTGGGTCTAGCTGGAGATAGACTCTATATAGATGGGAATATATGCACGTGTTATTTAACATAATAATGTTGAATTGAGTGTGATGGTGTTTGTAAACTCATAAATCAGCTGCAGGTCTGTGTCACGATTTATAGATTATCAACTTTGAAACATGTATAAGGGTCTTCATATTTCATCATCACCAGAACGATAAAGTTTTCAGTTCATGTGAAACTTGGCACACATCATCCTAAGACACTCATGACATAAAGTGAATTGTATTTGTATGGTGCTATTTTTTATCAATACACATCATTTATAGCAGCTTTTCAACAATCATACTGTTGTCTATAATGCTTTAATGCTTTAACATCGCTATATGATGATATACAATAATAAATTATATAAATAAAAAATAAAACAAAACCTCACCATTAAGGTAATAAATATCTTTAAAAATAAAAAAAAACAGACAATATATAACATACTGTAGGGCCATTTCAGGACGACACAACAATTGAATCAATGATCTGATCGGCTCATTGCAGATTCTAAACTCATATGTTATAAAGAAATTAGCCAAGACTTAATGAGCCATTTGAAGCATTTGTTTCGGAATCTGGTGCGTTTCTCCCTTAGTTCAGTTTCTTTAGGTATATATAAATATAGGCTCAGATATATATAAATATAGCTTTAATTTATCAGTTAAAGCGAGAATGACGACTAATCATATCAGTGTTTGCGTGCATCTCGACAGCTACAGATAAAGCCAAGCAGAGCAAACCTGTCAATCATCTTGATGGATGACGCAGAGGAAACTCTGACCAATAAGAGGACAGTTTTACTCACATGTGATGGTACGTTTTCAAATGCTGCAGAACCGAACCAAAAAGAAAATGCAACATTGTAATGCATTTTAAGTCCCAGTTTCTGAACAAAGCAAACAATCTACAGGTTTAAAAGTGCCCTTAGACTCTTTAATGTAAGCTTGATATGGCGTGAGTTCATATTTGGAGGGCAATTGCTGTCGAGTCCATATCTTAAAGTATAAGTCTGTTTGCAAAGCCTGCGCCGAAATTGCGACTGATTTACCAATGAATCCACAGTGAAATGCACCGAACAAACAAATAATGCTCTACTGAGACATTCACATTGTTGAAAACAAACAAGCACTTTCATAGCATTAAGATCCTTTGGAAGGTAATGTTATTTGATCGTCTTCTCTCTTTCTCGTCTCACTAATGTGCCAGTGGGCGAGATGTGATGATGTAGAAGTAGCCTTTGATCTGATTCTGCAATCTTTCGTCGCTCTATTACTTCATTATGTGACAAAATCCAAAATGAGTCATTGGTTTCAATAAAAGCTGTTTTTGAACTAATGAGGACGTTTTGAGTTCTTAAACTTACAGGATGTTTTATAGGACAATGAACTCTTATATGTCAAATTATGTGGATCATATTTTCATATGTGGAATTGCAGGGATCAGTACTTGATTGAGATATTTTGAACAATCATGTCGTTTTTCTAATCTAATGCATTGATCACCACCATCCCTCCTTTAGGGGGCCAAAATGCCTGTGGATATACAGAAACTGATCATTTTGTCATTGCAACATATACACACCCCTGCAGGGTTGCATGTACATGACCGACCGTAGACTCACACTGCATTCACTGTTACTGGTTGATTGTGAAGCAGAAGATCTTTGGCACAGGGATGATGGAGGTTATTTTGAAGCATGCGGGAACAACAGTGTGTTTTCTCTCAGTTCACTGCTTCAACAAAGACACATCAAACTGTGTCCCCGTTTAGGCCCCTTGGATCTCCACATGTTATCTGTTCATCAACTTCACTGCACCGAGGGACTCTTTCTCTTGATTATAGATTCAATTAAATAAATGTATACATAAAAATAAATGGTTACACTTTATTTTAAGGTGTCACTGTTACAGTGTAATTATATATTTAAGTACTGTGTAATAATAATTACATGTACTTACTATTGGTGTCAGCATCAATGTCAGTGTCAGCGACAATGAAGACAATACAATGACCCGACAAAGACTCAAAGAAAATACAGGGCTAAAATACACTGGGAAACAGATCAGGGAGATAAGACACAGCTGGGGCAAAACTAACGAGATAATAAATGGGGTGATTAACAGGGCACAGGTGAGACAGATGAACTAATGGAACAGACAGGGGAAAACTAAATCACAGAACTAAACTCAAACAGAGACGTGACATAACTCCCCCCTCCCGGTAGGTGCGTCCTCGCGCCGTAGATATACCATCAAATGGGGTGGGAGGGTGGGCGCCCTGGAGGCTGACGAGGGCGTGGCTTGGCAGGACAGGAAGCCTCCAGGGCGGAGCCGGCAGTTCAGGTGGCCAGGGCGGAGACGGTCTTTCAGGCGGCCACGGAGGATCATGCAGCTCGGGGGACCAGGGCGGATCAGGTTCTGGATCAGACTCTGGCTCGGCGGGCATGACGCTCTCAGTCTCAGTCTCGGCTGGACTGGCGTGAAGTGCAGGCTCGGCTGGACTGGCGTGAAGTGCAGGCTTGACTTGAGGGGTCTCAGGCTTGGCGTGGCGTGACTTGGACATGGCGTGGCACCGAGGCGGGGCCGGTAGTGCGAGGCGCAGAGGCGGGGCTGACAGGGCGAGGACTCCAGGTACGTCCTCCGGAGTCTGGCGAGCCTGACGGGTCCTCTTCCTCTTCCTCTTACGTCGGCGAAGGGGCATTGTAGGGAGTGGTGGCTCGACTGGGCAGGCGACTGGCTCTGACTCGACTGGGCAGGCGACTGGCTCTGACTCGGCTGGGCAGGTGACTGGCTCTGACTCGGCTGGGCAGGCGTCGGGCTCTGGATCGGCTGGGCCGATGAGAGGAGGGAGATCGGAGAAGTCATCATCCCTTGGAGATAAGCTCGATTGTGCAGATGACTGGCTCAGGTTCTGGCTTTACTGGGCAGGCGACTAGAGGCTTGACTGGGAGATCCAACGGGATGTGGAGATCGGGCTGGACGAGAGGGTCAGGCTGGATGAAAGGATCATCCAGGACTCCCACTGTGAGGGAAGAGCCACACACCCACAGGGTGCGGTCGATGAACTCAGTGAAGGGGAGATGAAGATCATCCAACAACAACATCTGTTCAAGTGGACTGCTCAACCCTCTCCAAAACACCATCAAGATCTTTACTCACATCTTGATAGTAGACGAGGAATTTTTCCACATAAAGACAACTTCCCTTGCTCCATGTTTAGTTTTTTAGATCGGGTCATTCTGTCTCTGTCAGGGTATTGCAGGTTGAAGACAAGGAGACAGGATTTCAATGCAGCTGGTTTATTCACAAACTCAGATTACAGGAATACTCAGGAACTTAGGAATTCAGGAACTTCAGAAAACTCTCTTACACAGGCTCAGTGACAATGAAGACAATACAATGACCTGACAAAGACTCAAAGAAAACACAGGGCTAAAATACACTGGGAAACAGATCAGGGAGATAAGACACAGCTGGGGCAAAACTAACGAGATAATAAATGGGGTGATTAACAGGGCACAGGTGAGACAGATGAACTAATGGAACAGACAGGGGGAAACTAAATCACAGAACTAAACTCAAACAGAGACATGACAATAGGGTTAGGGTAGGATTAGGTTTTGGTTGAGGGTTAGTTGCATGTAATTATGCATAATTTACTTTTATTAATATGGTAATTACATGTAACATATGTAACAAGGACACTGTAAAATAAAGTGTTACCAAATAAACGAGTACATTTGTGAGGAGAAACAGCTTAAGACAACGTGCTTATACACTCTTTATTCTTGCTGTTTTTTTGTACATCATAAATTTATACTTGTATTTATAGTTTCATATTTATGACTATGTTTATAGAGTTCTATTGTACTTACCCCTATTCTTAGGAGCTGTATATAAAAACTGTGAAATAATAATAATACAGTTTATTTATTGGCACTTGTGTAGTACCAGTTTGATCACTAGATGTCGCTCTCTCAGTTTATAGATGTGTGGAGTATTATTTTAAAGTGTAATGAAATACACAGATGAGAAGAATTTAATTAAAGGGGTGGTTGATTATGATTTCACTTGTCTAACTTTAGTTAGTGTGTAATGTTGCTGTTTGAGCATAAACAACATCTGCAAAGTTAAAACGCTCAAAGTTCAAAGCAAAGGGAGATATTTGCTTTTACAGAAATCATTTTTTAAGGACTACAACAAACGGCTGGTAGAGACTACACCACATTCCTCGCGGGTTAGTGACATCACCAACCCTAGAATCTCCGCCCCCTGTGCCGGGAGCAGCAGCTCATTTGCATTTAAAGGGACAGACACAAAAACTGCGTTTTTGCTCACCCTCAAAAAGTGACAACTTTAACATGCTGTATAACAATATCTGTGGGGTATTTTGAGCTAAAACTTCACATACACACTCTGGGGACATCAGAGACTTATTTTACATCTTGTGAAAAGGGCATTATACCAGCGACTGTGTGTTTATGTTTCATTTGAGCAGTTACTGTCACTTGGTGAACTGATGCTAAACCACAAATGAGTTTATTTTCAATCAGATAATATCGGATATCATATAGAACTATAATTAATATTCTAAAAGTTGACATTTCTGCAGTCTGATGAAAATCTGATGGAACAAAATAGCTTGTTTGTATTTAGAAGTTCTGGGGACAATCATAGTGAAATGTTTTTGAGAAAGAAACTGATTTATCAATAAATCATGGAGATTTGAAAAAAGAAAAGAAAGTAATTTGAAAATACACTGCAAGATATTTATCTACTAGATATTAAAGTCCCCTTGTGTTGAAAATCCAGCTTTTAATATTGTTTATATGTCGATGTGGTGTTTTTAATATGCTTTAAAGCAGACCTTGGTACCTTTTTTAACTTAATAAAACTGTCTAGAAATCATTTGGACGGTTAAACAACCTGTTCTGGTTATATTGGTGACTTTCCCTGCTCCCCCCAGCGTTCCCAGGCGGAAAACCAACCTTGCAACTTGGGGACTATCGTCCCGGCAAGATAGAAATTGGAAGTCTCGTGAGAAGCGAGAACGAGAACGAGCGCGAAACACGAATTGCTTTACGTCATGTCAATGTTCTATGATAATGTGTATGATGTATTACCCACCTCGGTAGACATAGCTCCACACGATACAGTTGGCTTGCTCCGATCATAACAAAACGCACATGAGCAGCGACGAGCACTGTTTACGACAGTGTTGTGAAATATACGCCCCACAGCTGTAGGGGGAGCTCGTGAGGAAAACATGCGACAACAAAAGGGAAAATCAGCGAAGAAGTGACTAGAGTTCGCTAGAGTTGCCGAGTTCTGCTTTAAGACAAACCATTTCAAATTCATAAGTCAGACGTCACAAACTACCTTGTAACCAATCAGATCAACGTGTGATCGTCAACGACTGGATCTCTGAGCTGAGTGAGTGAGTGGAGGCGGGGCTCATTTGCATATTCATAGAACCGCATATACTAAATGAGGCAAGGGTGTCGAGTTACATTCAAGATATTTTACGGCATGAATCATTTTTTTTCAAGGAAAAAAACTTTTAAATATGTCATTTTGGTGATCAAAGATGAGTTTTAAGGGATAAAAATAGTGACTGCAGGGGGACTTTAACTTACGCATGCACAAGTGTTATGTTTCTGCTTTATAGCTTTTATAAACAAAATAAACCCCAAATATTGCCCTGGAACATGGTAAGTGGCCCTTGTTACGGTGAAATGCCATATCACACAAACGGCCCTGATTGATCTTTAGTTTAATGCATTATGTCTATTTTTACCTTCATCAGTTTCACATCATATGTTTTTGCGTCGTCATGTCATATCCGTAAAGAGAAGATGGTCCAACTATTGACCTTAGTCAGGGTCGACAGCCATATTGAATTTTGCACTGATGAAAATGAGGCTGTGAGGGACAGACTTACAGTCACTGTATAAACCTCTTAGATTGCATGTAACAATTTTCAAGAACATTTTTGTCAACTGAAAGCTTTTTGGAAAAATGTTTGTCAGCTTTTGTTCCTCACAACCTTGTTTTCATTCTACTACCCTTGTGTTAGTTATGGCTTGTAGCTGAAACAATGGCTGTTTCAGAGGAACGATAGGATCCAGATGCAGAAAACATTCATTCAAACAAACATAATAAAAGTAAATCCAGACACAGGCAAGGAAGATAAACAAAACTGACAACAAGCACACACGTAACACACGAAGGACAACACCAGACAAGGAACATGAGAAATACTGGGGTATATAGTATGAACACAATGGGTGATTGGCAAACAAGAGAACTAATCAACAAGAAAAACTACAAAGGACTACAAAACATGGCAGTACGACAGGAAATACAACAAAAGTCCAGACAAGACATGAGGAATAATATATGACAGTAGCCATAACTAATGAGCAACATTATTAACACAATGAATCATTCAAAAAGGAATCATCCGTCTTTAAAATAAAGAATTTACAAGCAAAAGCGAAGATGTTAAAGCCTGTAAAATCATCCAACATTTATGGTCTCCTGAAAGAATGATGCAGTGAGCCTCCGTTCCCCAAGGGACGAAAGCATTCTCGTATGATTGTTTTTAAAGGGGACCCTTAAATGTTGTAAATGCATGTATCTTTAAATGCAAATGAGCTGCTGCTCCCCACCCCGTTTTCCAGAAGAGGGCGGAGCCTACTCTGCCAAAAAAACACCTAAAACTGGAGCAGCAGATCATTTGCATTTAAAGATACATGCACAAAAAAAGGGCATTTACAACATTAAAGGGTCCCCTTTAAAAACAATCATAAAAAGGGTCCCCTTAAAAAACATCTGTTTGCTTTTGATTTTAATCTCAGGCTCACGTGTCACTGCTCACTGCAGTTCTTTATCATCATGAAAGTTTATTATCTGCATGCGTTTTAAAGGTTCAAACGCTGCTGTGCTTAATGCTGCAAACCACGTTAAAACATTAGAAACATTTGACGGTCTTCAAACTCTTTCATGTCTTATCAAACTGTCAGATACACACAAAGTGCACGCTATCTGCAAACGGCTTGTTCTTATGATTTATGGGGATTAAAAATGAGGAGTGGGTGGATTTTTACCATTATAGGGTAGGTCTACACACATTACCGAAACACATAAAACACCATGTAAATGTGAATTTTGCATAATAAGTCCGCTTTAAAGGTAGGCTAGGTCATTTTGGAGCGGCTGGCAATAGCGAGTTAGCTTTGAAAACATGAGATCCCACCCTCCCTTCAGAGCGTCTCCAAAGCCACTCCTTCTCCAAATCATGTAAATAATGAACGTAAACTTACAGAGCTCTTGTTTATACCATCCAGGCACGGCGTTATTTTAATAAGCTCATAATTTGTGCTAAAATAGGCTAAATGTTTAGTTTTAAAAACAATTTTAAAAAGCTGGTTATGTCTGTTTTGATGTTTCTGTGCAAGTTCAGCAGACAGTGAGGTTTGGGTTTGTTCCAATCAGAAATCGATCACTTAAATAGGCTATATAACCGCACGCATAAAGCTTGCCACAAAGAAGCGGTAAAAGTAATGATTATGAATGTGTCTAAAATAGCAAGAGATTTAATTGTTTATTAATAAACTGGTGTTTTCTGTGTCGCTGCAAAGATGAAGTTGACGATGCGGACTCGCCATGAACGCCAGAGAGAAATGCACATTTCATATGGATCACATAATCAGAGAGAAGCCTATTTCTTTTGGTTTTGAATATTTTCGTTTAAAAGTAGACATTTCAAAATATTTAAAGAGCATCAAGCTATTCAAATCTATATATGCACAGATAATACAACAGTAGGCTATATTAGTCAGTCATTTTTATTAGGTTAAACAGACAGTGATTGGATAACGTTTTTTAAAGGTGCTGTATGTAGGATCCAGCGGCCTCTAGCGGTGATGTTTCAGATTGCAACAACAGCGCTCGTGCTCGTGAAAAGCAATAAAGTTACAACTGTAGTCTTTCACATCAGATAACGTTAGCAAATGGTCGGCGTTAGCTGGCGAACTAATGATGTCTAACTTGAGCCAACTAAAGCACAAAATCACAATATATTTTACATGCTTTTAAGTATTGTTAGCTTACCTGTCCAAAAGGATGAAAGCCAACTCAGGGTCTGTTTTTATACCTAAAACAAAGCGGAGATCTCTCCATAATTCAAACGCTCTGCCAATGTTGATCCGTGTTTTCGTCCTGAGTCGATCCGATTGACGTTTGGCCTGACGAGCTTCAGCAGATACATTTTTTTTTTTTTTGGGGAGTTTGTGTTGGAGTCTGTGTTGTGCTGGAGGCAGGTCGTTTTTTGGTGTTATCAGACTCCATGTCGTTAGCTGCAGTGCCGTCGCAATAGACTGTATATATAAAACGGAGAGCATGCACGTCACATCCGGTGGATTTCGCAGAAAATCCGACCCGTAGACTTCACATAAAAATAGGAATACTGGTCTTCAGAGGTAATAGCAAAACGCGAAAAGTGGATCATTGTAATGTGTGATTACAACCCCTTCACAGACGGGCAATAAAAAAAGGATTCATTTTATAAAAAAAGTTACATACAGCACCTTTAATTTAACATTTTTTTATTTAAGCCCCACCCACAATTGGTCTGGCCCATCCAAAACTGGAATCCTGGCGCCGTGCCTAATACCACCTGACTGCTGCAGATTCATTATGCCGTTGAAAGTGTTGCCATTGAAATGCACAGATTCGAGTCACAAACCACTCAGAGAGTGTAACGTCACGGGTGTCCATCTGACAGTAATGACTTGAACGCAGAATAAACTGGTTGTTTTGGTTCGGCTGCTGTGTGCGTTTGGCATCGGTCGGACCGAATGCAATGATTGGACGATGATTTTTTGGTCCTGAGACTTCCATAGAAGATATATGTACATGTTTGTAGACCACGTTTATTATTATTGATTGCTATCAAGATGTGAAGAGAGTTTCAACCAATAACAAAAAGTGTTTATAAAGCAAATTGCCTACCCTACCTTTAACACACAAAACACACTTGATGATCAATGAAATAAATACAAAACTAAGACGCTGCAGTAGCACTTTCAGGAGTGTAGGTGAACTTTTGGCCAATGAAAGCCATTTAAACACACATTTTCAATTGGTTGTGTGTGTTTTCGTTGCCGTCACACAGTCGTGACCAGCAGATGTCGCCAGTGATTCAAGCGCGTCAGAACAACAGGTCATTCAGCAAGCTAACGGCTCGTTTGTGTTCGAGTTTAGAAAAGCTCCAGTTTCCCATCACTACCTCAAAGCACAGCAGCCTTTTGTTTCAGATGATTGTAGGTACATATGCTCTTCATCCAGTTCTCTGTGTTCAAACTAAACTAAGTTTTACCAGGGTAGCGACGGAATGGATCAGACCACGTGTGTTTTCTGTGCATCAAGGTGGAACAAATAGTTTCGAGAATTTCAGTTGTGATCTGAGAAATGTACTAAAGTGACTGAGAAAAAACTGTAAACCATATTTATCTACAAGAAAGTGTTAAGGTTTACTTAAAAAAATATAATAGACCGTTTACTTTTAAAATTATATCTATTATAAGTATTTTATTCATTATAAGCCTGCAAAGATGGAATTTCCAAGAATGGAACAGGTTTTTCTTTCTGTCACTGGCATTCAGTATAGAAAATGTGTGCAAGTCAGACTCAAGTTTCCATTTCTGACTATAATTTTCCCCAAATGTTCTTTTATTGATAAGAAATGCTTCTGAGCAGAAGCCTTTGAGAAGCTGAAGAAGCTTCTCCACTGGAGATGTGATGAGAGAGAGAGATTCACATGAAGAACAGATGCGAGACAGATGGAGGAACGCTCACTAACAGCACAGGTGAAGTATTCAGAAGACTCGTCTCATTCTCTCAGACAGACAACAAGCTGCACATCCACAGAATCAGAGGCTCCCGTGAAAACACACCTTGCTAGCATAGTTGAAATCAGGAATATGGGGAAAAATGCAAAGCACTCAAGTCTCTGGAGATTGTATAGCGGAAAACTATTTCAACACATGCAACAGCACACACGTTTTCCATTCCTCTCTCTCTCTCTCTCTCTCTCTCTCTCTCCTGTAGCTAATGGACTCACAATAACATGTGCTTGAGCTGCTGAAACTTAAGCTTGCCAGTGATTCTGGCTGTTTTGTTAAAGTTCCCTCTCCCATCTATAACCGTGGAAATACACAGTTTCAGCCCGAAGACAGTCAGTCCTGTGTACAACAGAACACTCTTGTTAATATTTCCATTTTTTGGTAGCGATTTCACTTTTTAAATGGTTAGACAGCCAAAATGTAATCTCTGTCATCGTTTACTCGCCCCCAAACCTGTGTGTGTGTGTGTGTGTGTGTGTGTACATTTAAGACTTCTGCCACAAAGGGTGCATTGATTTTTTTTACTTTTATGGTCACAAGCATAAAAAAATAGCATGTACGGTTATCATAAACTATCAGTACTGTAACTTGCGCTGATTCTGTGAGCTATACTGATAATATGAGCTAAACAAATGAGGAAGAAATCTCGAGATAAACAAGTCCTAAATTACATTTAATGTCTAGATGAACTGTCTTCATAGACTTTGACTCAACACACTATGGAAGTATGGAAATTAAATAAAGAAATATTGGTAACACTTAAAGCCTTTATGTATGATGCATTATAAAGGTATTCATAATGTACGTTATAATGCATCATATCTTTTCATAAATAATTGTAACCAAATTTAAAATGCATTATAATATTTGCAGATTCCTTGAACTTGGTTGTTCGTCATGTGTTTTAATGCATCATACTTTCTAAAAGGTGAATAGATAAGTATTATAACTGTGGTCACAATTATTCATGAGAGCATACAATGCATTATAATGTGCATTATTAATGCATTAAAAATACTTTTATCATTTATTTGACACACTCACACACAGACACACTCTCACACACAGACACACTCACACACACGCACACAGACACACACACACACACTCACGCACAGACAGACACACTCACGCACAGACAGACACACGCACACACTCACACATACGCATGCACGCACAGACACGCAGACACACACTCACACATACACATGCACGCACAGACACACACTCACGCACACAGACTCACTCACACACACAAGCACACACGCACACACAGACACCCACTCGCTGAACACACGACACACGCACGCACAGACACACAACACAAACACAGACACACACACACAACACAGACTCACTCACACACACAAGCACACACATACGCACACACGCACACACAGACACCCACTCGCTGACACACACACGCACGCACAGACACACAACACAGACACACACACACACACACTTGTCACTGAAAACTGAGCAGATCACAGCACTGGATTTACACAAATCATTTAACTTTTAACAAGTGTTTTCTCAATTTATATTTACATTAAACTCATTCAACTGGGAAACCATGACATGATGTAATATTTAATGCACTTCATGTTGTTTGTACCATTATCCTATTCAAATCAAATGTGATAAATGAGTAAGGTCAAAAGTAATCTAAAAGATATATATATATATATATAACCTTAAATGTGTAATGTATACGTTACTGTCTGCATTTTCTATCAGGATCCGACTGCATGTTTGTGAGTCGGTGTGATTTTCTCTGAAATCTTAGACTGGTACCAGTTCCTGCTGGGATTGGGCGGAAGCGTGTTCCCCTCAAGCATTCCCTGAGCGCCGGATAACAAAGACACATCTTGTGTTCACCACGCTCTCCAAACGACAACACTTATTCATTCATCCTTGCATTTCTTATACTTGTTTTCATCTTGATGCATTCTTATAGAAGTAGAGCTTTCCTCTTTGACTAAATGCTGAGAGGTTCACATGGTTGTTAAATTAACAGTGATTTTAATGGATTTGGAGTCATCATTCAAAAACAATAATCATATTTTAACTAGGCTACGTGATGTCAGTTTTAATCAGACACATTTTGGGTTGAATTCACTGGGTTTTGTCACATTTGTGTGTGGTGTTTCCAGTTTATGACGCGCTCTATAAAGCTGCTCCATGACATTTTAAATTTTTTTTATTCAGCAGATGCTTTTATAACCAGCCACTTACAAATGAGGAACATCACAAGTGATTTATCACACTGTAAAAAAGAAAGAAAAAAAGCTACATATTTTCCAGCTAATGCACACAAAGTTACAAATGCACACAAAATAGACAAACACAAATGGCTTGAAACTTCATAAAACCATCAGAGTGCACCCAAATGTTTTTACAACTATTCAAACACAAAGAATATCACAATGAACATAATTCCCAGCATGCATTGCAGCGTGAATAAATTTTGACTTTGTTTAAACTTTTTGTTCTGCTTTAAAGACTTTTAGTTTGTATTTTCTTGTGTTCTGTTCTATTTAGCACCGAAACACATCTCTTTGACCTAGCATACACATAACACATTATAGACTTCTGTAATTCAGTGTTAAGGGCCCTACACACCGGGACGAATATCGGCGCGCGTTTTTCGCCAGCGTTTTTCAACGCGTCTTTTGTGTTCACACCCAAGCGATTTTCGCTGACGATGTGCCGAGTGAACATGCAAATTCATTCCCTGACATTAGATGGCGCTTAATGTAAAACAGAAACCACTCCATAACAGTTCTCTTTTATCAAGATTTTTGTAGTCGCTGTCGCGTTTGTCATATAGTTCTTTATGTTCCGACACCGAGACCAGCAGCTCTACATTCATCTTGCCTTGCATCTTCCTCGTCTTATTTCTTCCCGGCAGTGTAGACGCTACTTGGTGTATATCTTCTTCGCCGTTACGTATGTGTGCTCGGCAAGACCGTTTTGTGTTTGAGCGCCCTCAAGTTGTGTTTTACTGTAACTTCAGAAGCTCCAGACACGTGAACAAAAGTGCCAATCTCATTGGTCAGATAGTTTTTGACGCGGCGCGTCAAACCAAAAAAACGAACCCGAGGCGTTTTTTAAAAAATGACGCTTTTACGCGTGCCGTTTTTCGCGCCGGTGTGCACACTCACATTGGCGCCCTTTGTTTAGTCACGAGGCGTTAAACGTCGGCGAATATCGCGCGCGAAATTCGTCCCGGTGTGAACAGGCCTTTAGGCTGCATAGTTTAGGTCAGCCGGAACCGGGAACACTTCCCATAAATCCTGATGTACTCGCTACATCATAAGAAGAATGGCATCTACGCTAATATTAGTCTCTCTGTTTATCCGAGGTTTACCGCAGTCCGCCAGATCCAGGCCGTATCCAGATCTGATGAAGGACCTGTGCCTGGACACGACGACAGCGCAGTCCTGAAGTGTCAACTAGTCTCTCCTCTGTGAAGACCTCCTTCCCTTCCCTTTACCTCTCTACAGATAAAGCGGTGTCGGGATAATTCCGGAAGTGATAAAAATTCTGTATTATAAATTTTAAGGCCAGACAAGTAGTTTGTTGAGGGTTGATTTGTAGGGAAGGACTACATGCCTGCGCACATATATTTTAAACACACATACCTTTAGACTGAACTCGTAATGCGCATGTGCACGCCATCTGCGTTCTCACTGGTTCGCGTTTTTGAAGTTTGCGCAGAAAGAACTCAAGAGTTTTCTGTTAAAACGGTGTCATGTTAGCGGCCCCCAAGTTAATAACTAATGATCGTTGCGACGGAAGTGAATTAATCAAACTAACTTTAGCTGGACAATAACTTTATTCTAGAGCTGCTATAAAGCCAAAACAATCTCGGTTACTTTCATTTCCTATTATCACTGTAAAGCTGCTTTGGAACAATCTACATTGTTAAAAGCGCTATATAAATGAAGATGACTTGACTTGTTCCTGCTTCTTTTGTTCCCTAATGTAAGTTCCTAGCCTAGAAATCTAGACGCACCCTAGCGGCAGCAAATGTTATTTTGCAGCCAGTGTCGTCTAGCAACTCTCCGTTGGCTTTCGAGCTGGAAAAAACAAACTCTAGTCAGGCCAATCACATCGTGTATATGTCACGTTACGCTAAATAGAACCCAAGCGTAGACAGTAACTTTCACAAAACACGGTTTATTTACAACTGGAAACAAAGACCCACGATGGGGCAAACAAACAATAACTTGACTTGACAATAAACCGGAACTGGAACTGGAACTTTCACAGACAGACCACAATACTCACAGAACCGAATGTTAACAAGACGAACCAGCACTGAGGATCAAACACCGGGAGCTTACATAGAACACATAATTACAAGGTACAGGTGACACTGATGAACATCAATACTAACGAGGGAACAAGGAACGTGGTAAGGACACATGATCACAATCACAGGTGACGCTAATACAACATTAACAACATGGAAACGAAGCAAAACACAAGACAATGCAAACACATAGTCAAAACAACCGACCATGTGTTTGCACACAAAACAAGAGACAAATACATAACAGTATAGAGTCGGCGGGCGGGCTTAACATAATGACGACAGAGTTGCGACGGTTCCGTGTGAATTCCCTGCTACTTGAACACAAAGAATGGCTGCTGCTGCCGGCGAACAGCGGTCTTACGAATCGGCTTTGTCCGCGACTCTGGAGGACTTGGAGTTAAGCTTTTCTTTGAGAAAAGAAAAAAGAACGGCACTGAAGTCATTCTTAAAAAAGGAAGATGTGTTCGGCCGACCGGATACGGCAAAAGTTTAACCTATCAACTAGCTCCGCTGGTGGGAGAACGCTCCGGTTGGTTGTAGCGCTGTCCTATTGAGTGCAGAGGGAATCTGAAAGACAACCGTTTATCCCGGCCCTCGGATTGAGCCGTGCCAATGATGTGTTCCCAGACCCAACATCATGATGTGGGTCTGGCTTGTCAAGCTAGTAAGTTCCGGCTTCTGTCCCGTTTCCTATAGGTTACTGATTGTGCCCTTGTTAGTTGCCATGGCTACTGATTGCTTTGTGAACCTGTTTCTTGTTCAGTTTGTTTTCTCATGTGTATTTTAGCTCTACTGTATTGTTTTTACTTTAGTGAAGCTGTGACATTGATTCCTGTCTTCTGGATTGCTGTCTAAACTGCTGTGATCGAGATCCTCTTCACTTGCCGGAACCATCACAGCTGTTTTGTCATTATTGTTAGTTATCTGTTGATTTATATTTGTTGATTGTCATTGTTAATGAGGTTTGTGCGTCGAGAGGTGAGGTCTGTGTACAATGTGAAAATGTTAACAGTATTTCCCTCTGCTTCTCAGTCACTCCCTCTGTTCGCTGATTGGACCGCCAAAAAAATGTTCGGAGAAAACCAAAGAATACACCACAATCCCAGACGTAGTACTGAAGGGAAATAAAATTGAGCGGAAGTACGCAGGAGGGCGGAGCCAGGCTAGGTTAATGGCTCCTTCAGAAAAAACATTGCATAGTTAACACTTAAAGGTTTTTTTCATCCAAAAAAATTTAAATTGAGTAAATCGGGTCATAGGTCACTCTTTTGCTGGAACTAGACTCGCATATGGCAGTGATTATAGTTTATAAAATGGATAATTATGCAAACAATTTTTGGGCTTCAAAATCTCAGATACCATTCACTCCCATTATAAAGCTTAGAAGAGCCAGGATATTGTTTAATATAACTCTGATTGTGTTTGGCAGACAGAAGAAAGTCATATACACCTAAGATGACTTGAGGGTGAGTAAATTAAGGGATCATTTTCATTTTTGGGCGAACTATGCCATTAAGAGTCCTAAAACAATATGCATGTTACCAAAATGCTAGAAAATTTGTGTACATTTTCTTGCAATAATGGCAGCAGTAATTCATCAAAAGTTGTAAGAACCAAGGCAGTCACTGGCATCTCATTCCAAAAGATATTTTATTTTTATTTATTAAACAGTGCAAATAAAGTTTCAGAGCTCCCAATAAATACCAGCCTGTTAATAAAACCCCCCAGTGCGCTGCTATATTAAAACTCCCCTGCATCAGCCAAGCATTCGTTCCTCCACTGAAATAAAGCCTAATTCAGGAAATTTCCTAAAATCGAGGTTAACAACAGGTTACGCTCGCTAGAAACAACAAAACCCTCATAGATACAAAACACATAATGTGATGGTGATGATGTAAAACACGTTAAACTGCACCAGCACTTTGATTTCGCCAAACCGTGGGATTTTAATATTTAATGATTAGAGTTCACTCTAGACTTTTTTCATCAGTTTTTCTTTGTATCTGGTTTCTGAGTGTCTGAGCAGGTTATTGGTGAAGTGTTCAGCTGACTCCCTGTTTATGCTGCCTTTATTGTCGATGTGTTTTTCCAGCATATTCTTCACTGGTCCCTGACCTGAATAAATGCCATTACATTTTCCAATACATTGCTTTAGGCATTTCTTTAGCATTTTATGATTGTTAAAGTGGTCTACTGGTACCACCTGGGCAAACGACTCGACAATACCAGTGTTAACATCTTTTAACCCTGTCTATCCCCTGTTCCAACAGTTCAGTGCCATTCGTGACAAAAAATATCAATTTCTTTCCCTGCACTTTGACCTTCTAAAACACCCTAAAGGAGCTTTACTCTTTACCACACACACACACACACACACACCTGTCACTTCTTTGGGACCCTTCTGTTCACCAATATGAATGTTTATATCGGGGTGTCCAGTCCTGCAAGTGTCCTGAAGACCTTGACTAGTTTGTTAATGTGTGTTTTAGTAGGGTTGGTGCTAAGTAGGGATAATCCCTGGCTAGCTGTGCAATGTGCATTAAATAATTTTAATGTTTGTCGTGGAGGCAAAGAGCCACCCGATGCGAGTGATTTCAGATAGTTTAATGCACAGCTAGCCGTGGATTGTCCAGCTTATACCATGGCCATTCGTCAGCTAGTCATTCGTAACAAGTTAAAGCTGTTATTGATGTTTGCAGCGCAATATTTGACCAGAAGTGTAAAGATTATGGTTGAGCTCGGTAAAGCTGCAGTTTCCTCCTAATCTCTAACTGTTTATCCTTGTGCTGTAAAATACAGCATTCTGTGCAGAATTCAAATGGGTCTGATACGTTTTCAGGTCTGCGGCGACTCGATCACATGATCCGTGTCTCTGGGCCGGAGCTGCGGCGGTTCACGTGACACTAAGACTTCATTTGCATCAGTGAAAAGCATATTTACACTGTCTGAATCGTTCCCTGTGCACCATGGGCCATTCACCATGTAGAAAATAATAAATGTGTGAACAAGTGACCGATTTCAGCTGCAGCTTCAGCGTTTATTTATAATATAGGGGGCGGAGCTTCAGATTCTAGAGAGCATTTGATTGGACAGAAAATCTGATGAGAAGCTGAAGTGCAGAGATCAAAATCATTGATCCTTGGCGGAAGTGAGAGACTTGCAAGTTTTGAACACTTATATCTTCTAAATATGAATTATGTCTCTCTTTTTTTTTAGCACTTGCTGATAGTTAACAGTCCCACTAACATATTCATACTAAAAGTAAAAAAAACATACATTTTGATTTCATGTGGACTTTGAAGCTTAATCAAAGTATTATTATACCGTGGTAAATGCTTTCTTGGTGTTTGTGTTAGTTGGCTCTGTGAGGGTCAGATGTTCTCAAACTGTGCACAATGAAACGTAAAATCGACAAAATAGCTTAAAACACATGCTAATGAAACAATATTTCCACTGTTAATGAATCATGTTCATATGACCGCTGAAATCTCCAACAAATCAAGGTTCAATCCACATTATAGCCTATCTTTTTACATTTATTCATTATTATGTACATGTAGCTATTACATTTATTAATTAATCTATTAATAATCGATATGATAGCCTACATTAAAATGCACTCGAATAGGCTACTTTACAGCTTATTTTAAGGACAGTAGCTATGACTCGGCAGATTCAAGTTTTCTCTCTGAAAGGATTATTTTTCTTGGCGTCGTTTCTCGGGAGGGCTCTTAAAGAATGGGTGCGAGAGGAGAGAGAAGGGCAACACTTCTCCAATTTCAGCTTCATGGGGGGTAAAGGGGTGGATTTTTATTTCCGAAAATACGGCTCTCCATTCAAAGCTGTATGGACTCAAACCCGCGGCCCCTGGATCAGTCCGCACGGAGAATCTGCAGGAGTTCGTGCTTCATCGTCTTCAATTCTGGACTAAATGCATCATTCCAGTCACTAGGAGAAACCAGTAAACCCCAGCTCTTTCTCTCCTGCTCCTGAAACGCCGCATGTCTGCAGTTTAGACATGATCCTGTCGGCGGATTCAAGGACTTTACTGCTATTTGTGGCAACACTAGTCGCATTTTTGGCCGTTGTCAAATGCCAAGACGAGAATGACCGTGAGTTTGCCCACCATTTTCTCATTTTACTCTCAAAAGTGTCAGAAAAGTGTTTTCTTAGACTTTAAACGCCAGTGCTTGAGTAAACAATAGGCTTAATGAAAGGAAATACTGTACCAGCTTTATTGAGATATTGTGGCAAATGTATTTGAAGTAGCCTAATAAAGCTTTTAATGCAAAACAAAGAAGCTAGAACAAGTGAATATTTTCAGGTAATATGAGTTTGGAAAAAAAGAAGAAGAATTTCTTCTCTTTTATTTAGCCTATTTTAGGGCATTTCTGAAGTGGAATCATTGTTGACTGGTCCGTGTTTATTCTGAGCCTGAAGGTATTCGGGGTATTTCATCCATCAGGTCACCTGCAGGACATTTCTAAAGCCTGCAAACACACACACACACACACACACACACACACACACACACACACACACACACACACACACACATGCACAGCACTGATTTATTTACTGAGCAAATGTTTTATTTGTGCAATTGTGCTGCTGTCTGTCTGAAGCCCTCCTGATGGCCCTGAGGCTCAGCTGGTCGGGCCCTAAAAGAGCACATTCCTCTGCTGTCAGGGGCCACCGGGGCAAATCCAGGCATGCACAAAACGCAGATGCTCCAAATGTCTTCGAATTGTCAGAATTCAGAGCTGGAGGGATTCAGAAAGCACTACTTTTATATTTCCCTCATCCAGAGCGCAAGGATTCAGAGGTGCATCAGTAGTGGAGTTCAGAGACGGTGGGCCTCAGCCAGAGTTACTGTTACCCTTCCATACAGTTAAAGTGCTTCCATCTGTTTCCTAAATTACCCAGGGGCTACGATAGTCCAGGGAAAGAAGGAAAGACTGTCTGGCGAAAAGCTATTGGAAAAACATGAAAAGGACAGAAGCAGCTATTATAATTCAGCAAGGCACATTCCTTCGACCATATTTTGGAATTAAAGGGGAAATAAGCTCGCCAGTAAACAAATGAAAAGATATTTCAGTGAGTTTTGTTTTTAAAAGGCAGTAAAAAATGACAATAAAATACAGTTAAAACAAGTTTCGGACAAAGTGCTTGAAGTAATTGAATTTAGCCCCGCACTTGAAGTCACTGTAAAATCAATCAACTTGGATTTTTAAGTCATTTCAACTTAAATTGCAGTAAACTGACTTAAATGAGTTGAATCTTGTAGAACTTATCATTTTTTTTGGTTGCAGATTTCTTAACTTATTTTGATGAGTTAAAGCAATGTAAAAACATATGTTGTCATAACTTATTGATCATATAATTTTTTGCAGTTGGAAAACTCTTGAAAACAGCCATATTTATGAAAAATTACTTTAAAAGTGCTTGAATTATTGAAAGACAATATATGTTAAATTAGTGTTAAAACAATATTTTCTCACAAAATGAACGCTGCAGCCCGTCTGATATGGATATAGAGCCATTTTGCATAGCTATGAGCTTTATATTGCTCTCATAAATATCCAAGTATATTTCATTCTTCAGCTCAATCATATATTCATGGAAGAAAAATCAGTTTGAATAAGGAAAGCGATATCTTTATCATAGTATGCTTGTCATTGCATGCGCTGCACTTTATAGGCAGCATTTTTTTTATTAGTTTATTTTTATTTATCTATTAATTATAATTTGATAGATAATAAATATATTGGTTGAAAAGTGAGATTTCTGACTATAGTCTTGAAAACCAAAAAGAAAACAGAGCTTGAAAGTCCTGGAATTTCATTTTATCTGTACGAACCCTGTTGAAAAGAAGCAATTATGCAGAGGAGAGAGAGAGAGAGAAATCTGAGCAAAAGCTAACAATTGGGTTATTGTAGCAGAGAGGCATATGAGTGTTTCCTCATAGTGAGCAGGTCATGGATCGGCTCGTCTGGGTCCATTTGTTAAACCATCAGTCATGGCATCGTTTTACATATTTCAGAGGTGTTCAGACTGTCCTGACGTCATGACGTTAACCTGCGCTAAGGGTTGAAAGAGAGAAAAGGAAAGACAACAATCCCTCCCCTCACCTGTGTTCAGTTTGGAGTTGTCCTCCATTTTCCACTTCAAAAAAGAAAAAGGTGGCGCTAGAAAGAGAATGGAAGGAAGGCATTAGTGAGGAAGGCCTGAAGCGTGTGTGTGTGTGTGAGTGAAAGCTGTCTGTTCTCCACTCTCTCTGGCATGTTTGAACTGGCAGCAGACAGAGCCTGCTGTTTAGATTAGGCGAAAGCTTGTGAATTGCTCAGTCTTTACTTTTCAGAAAGGCGTCATTCATCGCCATATGGGGTCTGTTGGAATTTACAGAAAATAAACAGCCAGTAAGGGAAACAAACAGCGCTTGTTTGATTACCCTCGGTCTCTCTCCATCGCCACATTTCCCCTGCAAATTCATGAGCTTGAGAGATTGACCTGCTACTGAAAGACTGAAAGACAAGTCGTTTCACTTTGAATTTGAGTATACAAAGTGCTGTGTCAGATATAAAACGAACAGACTGCCTTTCATTCATTCTTTGAGTCGGTAGGTTTCATGTGGTGTTTATGAGTAATCTGGACAGGTCACAGCGGAGGGCAAGAAGTCATCAGGACGGTTCGAACTGGATCAGATTTTGAAATGATTTTTAATTAGCCGGTTTCATTGATCTCAGTTTTGTGCTGCCATCTTGTGGTTTGCATTTGAATGAGCTTGACGATGACAGCAAAGATGGATTATGCATTAATCCGGTGGTTCCTGTGCACAGAAAACCTCAAATTTAATGCTTTCTACTAGGGGTGGGCGATATCACCAAAACCTTTCATCACGATATGAGTATTTCTTTCAGATGTGTAAAAAACTGCATATGTTCACTGTGGAAATTAAATATACATTTATTATTTTCAAAGTGAGAGAAAAGTGATTCAGTCGAGCATTGAGATATTTTGAGATATCATAAAGGGTTAGTTCACCCAATAATGAAAGTTCTGTCAGTGATTACTCTCCCTCATGTTGTTCAACCCCGTAAGACTCTCGTTCATCTTCAGAACACAAATGAAGATATTTCTGATTAAATCTGAGAGCTGTCTCACTCCTCCATAGGCTTCTCTGTTATTGAAACTTGCCGGCCCAGAAAGTTAGTAAAGACATCGTTAAAATAGTCCAAGTGACTACAGCGGCTCAACCTAAAGATTATCAAGCGACGAGAATACTAAATACCGACTTTATTCAACTCTTGATTTACTTCTGTGTTTCTCTGAGTGAGTTCAGTAGTGTAACAGCGCAGCGCTTCTGGGTTGTACGTCAGAACGGAGGCTCACTATTGGCCGACGCTGGTCATGTGTGTGATGCGTGTGATGCTGGCCAATAGGGAGCCTCCGTTCTGACGTACTGGCGCTGCTCTGTTACACTACGTGAACTCGTTATTTTTTGGGGGGGGTTTGCGCACAAAAAGTATTCTCGTCGCTTGATGAACTTAAGGTTGAGCCGCTGTAGTCACTTGGACTATTTTAAACATCGTCTTTACTATCTTTCTGGGCCAGCAAGTTTCAATAACAGAGAAGCCTATGGAGGAGTGAGCCAGCTCTCAGATTTAATCAGAAATATCTTCATTTGTGTTCTGAAGATGAACGAAAGTCTTATGGGGTTGAACAACATGAGGGAGAGTAATTACTGACAGAACTTTCATTTTTGGGTGAACTAACCCTTTATGAAAATTTACTGGCCATAAATATATTTGACCAGCCATGAAACATAGATTAATCCTTACTAAAGTCACAAAAGTTATTCAGTCTAGAGCAGTGAGTGATTTTCTTTGTCTTTTGTTGTTTAATTAACATTAAGAACACAGACAGAAGCAGGAACATTAGGCTGCTGTCCCTTTAAGATACTGTTACACATGCGTTTTCTTTCTCAAAGGTTTACATTCACTTAAAACATAACTGACTGTGTTTACAAGGATACTTGGTTTGAATATGTGTGTTCAATCATAAGCAGACGTGAAAGAGAACTCAATTCAGAATTTGTGCGCTGATTTCACAAAACGTTCACTTTCAAAATGAGTTTTCTTTTTGCGTTTCAACAGTTTAAAATCACTTGTTTTTAAACTGCAATGCTTAAAAACGCATGCAAATGATATGCTTTCGTGACGTGACAGCACAGCAACGTCACGTGAGCATAACTGTGATAGAGATGATAGTCCAAAATCTCTACCGGTTGACACAGTTCTACCCATTAATCGTGTCTACCGGTATATCGCCCACCCCTGCTTTCTACTGTATGCATCCCACTAATATGATTTATCATGTTACACTAATCATGAAGCATCTATGGCTTGGGATTTCAAATCCAAATCATAGAGTTTTAATGTCATTTTGACAGTATGTGCTTTAACTCCTCCACCTCCTGCTTCTCCTCTTCCTCCTCTTCCTCTGCTCACGCTCCTCACAGAAGATCCAGGCAGCTGCACGCAGGACGGACAGTCATATAGTGACAAGGACGTGTGGAAACCCGAGCCATGTCGCATTTGCGTGTGCGACACCGGCTCGGTCCTGTGCGACGAAATCATCTGCGAGGAGCTGAAAGACTGTTCCAAACCCGAGATCCCGTTCGGGGAGTGTTGTCCAGTCTGTGCCGCTGACCAGCCCTCCTCCCCTGGTCGTAATTTATTTATTCATCACTTTTATAAATAAATTACATGTGTATTCATATTTGTTTGATTAGATTTGGGTTTTTTAAAAGAAGCACCTTAAAAATGTATGGATGCCTTTTTTAAAGTGAACCCAAACCAAACAATTTGAAAATGAGAGAAGACTAACAACTGAAGACAATGGGCTCTATCACACACACGCCGCAACGCAGCGCCAGGCGCGACGCAAGTGTGTTTTTGGCTAGTTTCAGCCCGACGCAGTTATCATTTTCACGTCCTGTGCCACGTTGTTTAAATAGCAAATGCATTTGTGCCTATTTGTTCACCCATGGGCTGCTGGTCTGAGAACGAGTGTGTGTGTTCTGGCACATTGTTGGAGCGTTGCTATTTTGAGGAATTGAAAGAGACTGAGCCATTGACCAACTGAAACCTGGTCTAAAGTCAATGGCGCAATACTTTTGTTTTGTTATTTAAAGAGCGCGTTAGTAATGTGAGTCTATAGGCGGGTCCACAACGCGCGTACACTCTGCTTGTTACACACACAGGGACGCGCAGCAGCACACAAACATTTTTAAATATGAAAAATAATTTTCTTGCAAATTCCGCCATGTACAGTAAATAGTGAATCCACGCGAGCGCAACTGGCTTTTAAAGGGAATGGGAGATGAGACTCTGATTGGTTTATTTAACGTTACGCCCAAAACACACCCATTACTCATTAAGAGAATAGAGACAAAACACACCCATTACTCATTAAGAGAACAGAGACGACCCTTTTAGACTATGCACCGGGAGCGCCGACCATTTTTTTTCTAGCAAAAGTGTATTCAGACACGCAAGTGCACTTGCGCTGTGTTCTTTAGACCATGTGCTTAGGTCGTTAAAATAGGGCTCAAAAAATGTATGGATGCCTTTTTAAAAGTCAGCCCAAACCAAACAATTTGAAAATGAGACTAACAACTAAAGACACAGTGTTGGCTTTGTCTGGAATGGATATCAGTGGCGGCAGGAGTGTGATGGACACATATGGGAATGATTAAGAAGGAAACTCATTGAACAGAGACGGTATAGAGTTTCATCTCTGACTTAATGCTTCGAGAGGTTTCTCTTGCTCACCTTTACGAAAGTTTCACAAAGAAAGAAAACAGCAAAGCGTATTTGTCTCCGTCGTCCTTCAGACGTTAGCATATGTGTTTCCCGAAAGCATCATAGCTTAGACTGTTTGTGGGAAAGATCTGCTCTCTGAATACAGAATGCCCAGAGCCGGTGCCTCAGCCTCCCGCCGCCGACATCTGCTTCAGATCAAAGCTCTCCGCGCGCGCAGTGTTTGCTAGCGTGTCCCGCGGTCAGATGTGAACGGCACACCAATCTCTGCCTGGCACGTCAGTGGCAAGTTGTAACTCGCCCTCAGCTCACATATGGGCAAACTGTGAACGATTTCGGATTACCTCTCGAATTAGATTTTTGATATATTAGTTTGTTCAGCATTATAATGTCAGATTTAATGTTCACGGCTGGACAAGTGTACGAGACATATTTCAGATCTGTTATGAAATGCCATTAGGGTGAATGACAATCGCTGAACCATTAACAAACATTACTTTACTGGATATCATTCATGTGCCTTGCAGACAAACTTTGTTTTTTGTTTTACATCAGTAATTTTCTGACATCACAAAATGGACAAAGCTAAGCTCATAATAATCATTAAGTCATGAACACACTCCTTTACTGTTGACTGTGATGTTCAGATCTCGGTTTGTGGCGGATTGAGCATTACAGTTAAAAAACATGCAAACAATTTCCTAAGCTATCTAAGTGACTTGCTTTAATCATGCAATGAATTCTCATTAACTGTTTAAACAATCATTCTTCAACTTAAATTAACTTATTTGATAACTTCATCCGCTCCTGGAATCCATGGACACGCATGCAAAGACAAAATGAGACTCGTTTGTCTAGTAATTTGGACTTTAAATAAAAGGTTATAAACGTTACGATGTGAAGAATATCGCCACAGAAATGGTGCGAACATTTACGCCGCTGATAAACAGAGGACTCTCTCGCATCTGGGAAATATAGCGAAATGAACAGGCCCAAAAAATGATGGAATCGTTATTTTCATAATGCCTGAATACACACATGCTGTTCAAGACTCTGCATGAGGATTCGTTTGGATCTGAATGCACTGGATATGTGACCTGTAAAGTCATTTAGGCTCTGCCAACAAACACGGAGCTTAGGATTGCTTTCATGTGATGTTGTTTTAACACTCTGTTTTTTATCTTTCATGCCATGTTAATAACAGGCTTGCCAGGTGCCAAGGTGAGTCTGTGTTTAATGTCTGTTTGAAAATCTGACTGTGTTGTAGGTGATGATTAAGTCTCAGGTTCATCCTGTGTTTGGTCTGAGATGTTAGTTAATGTGTGTATGAGTGTCAAGCAGATGTCAATCACTCAGGGCATAATGTGTGTGTGCTGAACATGCCATTTACTGTATAATGTGTCGGCTGTAGCATCCCAGATAACGGAACGTTTTGACAAGGTTATCTCAAAGTTATACACAAATGTTCATAATGTTTGTTCAAAGTATTCTGGACTTCAGCAAAGTTCTGAAAACATTACACATTTTCTTATTTAGTATTTTTTGTCTTAAATCAAGAAGCATTTACTAGATTAGTAAAATGACATAATAAATTATGTCTTGTTTCCTGATAAAAAAAATAAAATTAAGTGAGTTTTTGCTTAAAACAAGCAAAATGATCTGCCAAAGGGGTAAGAAAAATGATCTTGTTTTGAACATTCAGAATAACAGTTTCATTAATGTGAATGTTGGCAAAACATTCTTTGAACATTTTTTGTTAGCTTGCATAATCATTTAGAAGGAGTCAGTGTATGCTGTATATCCTTTTTTTTTTTCTCTGTTAAGGAAATATTTGCTTTAATGTGGACTAATATCTTTTAATATTTCCCTCCATTGTGCAACAGGGACAAAAAGGGGAACCAGGAGACATAACAGATGTAAGCTTCAAACCATTATCATTGATGTCAGATTTATGTGTGTGTGTGTGTGTGTGTGTCAGCTTCAGGTGTGTGTCAGCTGCTTCACCCTGAGAGAGTGTGTGTCCACATTAGAGCTGCATGATTCTGGATAAATTCAGAAATTAGAGATCACAATTCTCCCACGATTATAAATAGACAACTAAACAAACCAGTCTATTTAAAAAACAATATTTAGTTTGAATTATTATTTTTAAAATAATCTCTGTTTGAATGAATGATTCAATGACTCACTCATAAAGACTTCACTTGTTTCATTACTGGATGAATCAGTGTTTTTGAACGAATCTCTTGAATGAATGATTAATTGACTCGTAAAGACTTCACTTGTTTCATTACTGGATGAATCAGGAATCTCTTGAATGAATGATTCAATGACTCACTCGTAAAGACTTCACTTGTTTCATTACTGGATGAATCAGTGTTTTTGAACGAATCTCTTGAATGAATGATTCATTGACTCACTCGTAAAGACTTCACTTGTTTCATTACTGGATGAATCAGGAATCTCTTGAATGAATGATTCAATGACTCACTCATTAAGACTTCACTTGTTTCATTACTGGATGAATCAGTGTTTTTGAACGAATCTCTTGAATGAATGATTCAATGACTCACTCGTAAAGACTTCACTTGCTTCATTACTGGATGAATCAGTGTTTTTGAACAAATCTCTTGAATGAATGATTCAATGACTCACTCAAAAAGACTTCACTTGCTTCATTACTGGATGAATCAGTGTTTTTGAACAAATCTCTTGAATGAATGATTCAATGACTCACTCGTAAAGACTTCGGCCTCGTCTGAAATCACATGCTCTCTTGAGTAGGCACTTATTTTGAATAAGTAATTACTTCACGACGGCTAAGAAAGCATGTTCTATCTATATAGTTTGAATGTGTGTAGAATGAATGCGCACATACACTATGACGTCATCATCATGTGACCCACCAGCATCAGATGCGTCGCTTCACTGTCATTAATAAATCCTCTCCTGTGGCCTCATGGGATAGTAAAGTGTTCATCATATGCACACTTCAGAATCTCAGCAGCAGTAGCAGATCATCCGGGGACATGTTGCCTGCTCTTTTAGGAGTACTGCTGAATTTGGACACACTTCTTTTGTCACACACTCAGTTTCCGCCTACTATATAGCAGGGAAGTATGTGATTTCAGATGCAGCCTTCACTTGTTTCATTACTGGATGAATCAGCGTTTTTGAACGAATCTTTCAAAGATTCAATGACAAACACATTTTTTAACAGTCATTTGTCGCCACCTACTGGTGTAACGATGATTTTTATTTGAAGATTTAAGCATTAAAAGGCGATTTACTCGTTATTTTGTTCGCCACATCAGTGTTTATATCTGAACTATAAACTTTTATCCCAGTTCTTCTATGATTATCTGAATGATTGTAAGACAGAATTAATGATACTGCAAAAGACTGTTTGTGAAGCTGTTTCATATCTAAACATGACTGGATCAGAACTCAGATCTGAACGTTCGCTGTGATCCGACTTTTTAAAGCTTTAATAGACATAGAGCCGATTCACTGACATTCAGGAATAAGATTGTATGGGTGTTTGAATCCACATTGCCATCTTTAATCATGCAGATCTAGTCCAGTTAAACACAACTGATGCAGTGATCCGGCAACAGGGCACTCGTGAAGTCTGCCAGATTCTGTGTGGATTCTGTGCATCTTTATCTTCTTCTGCTGTTTGTTTGAAACGGTAAAGCCTCTCCCAGTCATTAACTGGCGCTCTGTTGATGTTCCCTCAGGTTGTGGGACCGAGGGGACAGAGCGGTCCGATGGTAGGAATACTTCTGGCATTCTTGGGATTCTCTGGTCTTGCTTGTTGCTTGTTAACTTCCCCTCCTTTACTACACAGGGACCACCAGGAGAACAAGGACCTCGTGGAGAGAGAGGAGAGAAGGGCGAGAAGGTGCGCATCACTTCCTGTCTGACTTCCTGTTGTGCTCCTGGCAGCCCATGTGATTGAAAGATACGATAACGAACAGAATAGGCTTGTACACGCAGACAAAAAGACATTTACGAGAGAAGAAACATATTTGTTATGCAAGTCTTCACTGCAAAAACAGATTTTTTTACTCAATATTTGTGTCTTGTTTTGCCGTAGAAATATCTAAACGTTCTTGAATCAAGATACATCTACTTGAGAAGCAAAGTAATATCTTGGTTTCTTAAAAAAGTGAGTTTAAAGACTTAAACAAGAAAATATATCTGCCAATAAATTCAAAACAAGATGTTTTTCTTACTCTATTGGCAGATATATTTTCATGTTTTAAGCATAGACTCACTCAATTTTGAGACATTAAGAAAACAATATCATCTATCAATGTAAATGTATCTTTGATTTAAAATTGTTTAGATATGTACTGGAAAACAAGAAAAAAATACATCTTTTTTTGCAGTGCACAGAGTCCTACTATCACTGGGTTTATGTCAGTTTTAATCAATGTTTATAGAATTGTAAAAATAATTTCCTCTAAACTGTAAATAAATTGCATGCTTGCAAAAATGTTCAAAGTGGACCTGAAATCCCCTTTTATTATAGTCCTAAAAATAACACAGCAGTAATGTGTCATTTTGCTAATGGCCACGGCTAATGGGCCGTGAACGCATTATTATTGTTGTTTGGTACTGGATGTTCAGTGTTTCTCTCAGATGAATGACACTGACAAACACTACCCGTCTTTAGGGAACTCCAGGTCCTCGTGGCCGAGACGGTGAGCCGGGAACCCCTGGAAACCCCGGCCCTCCGGGACCACCGGGCCCGAACGGACCCCCAGGCCTCGGTGGAGTAAGTGCTTTTAGCTTTACAGACACAGTCAGTCTCAGATATAAGACCTAAATACCCTAAATGAGACGCTACCGACTGAAATGCAATGAAGAAAAGAAAGAGATCGTTAGCTGTCAGATTGAGAGCGAGAGAAATTAAATGAAAAATAAAAGAGAGGGGAAACAGAAAGAGGAGTTTGTCCTTTACCTGCATTCAGCAGATCAGATCTCCAGAGCAAAGCTTTTCAAACTGTGTGGATTACAGATCTTTGCTATTTCTCTTATTATGTATATTAAAGAGGCCATATTATGCGGTATTATTTTTTACTAGAGCAGTTTTTCCTGCTTGAATGTTGATTATTTTCCTCATATTCTCCATTGTTGCGGCTCCTCTCTTCCCAGTCTGTCAGTAACGCTCTGTTTACTTCCTGTCTCTATGAAGCCCCTCCTTCTGAAAAGCACACTGTGCTCTGATTGGTCAGCTGGAGCAGTGTGTTGTGATTGGTCGAGCGCTTCGAGTGTGTTTGGGAAATGTCCCGCCCCTTACCATAACCACCAGTTTAACACACTACTAACTAACTCAACCAGGCCCCGCCCCTTTATTCTGCGCATGAATTATTATAATGAGGAATATTGTGACGTGTTCGTTCCCGGAAGAAACTCAAGACTACAATGGAGGCGTTTCAGGAGTTCAGAAACACTGACACTGATATAGAGAAGAACTGGAGCTTTTCCATGATCAAACAGCAACATTACACACTAAACACAGATCAACATGATAGGTGCTCTTTAAAGCGATCTCTGTCCAAGAGAACTCAAGCAGAAAGACAAATGTGTGTATTTTTCTCTCTCTCAAGGACTACAGTGTGTGGACTTGCATTGACGTTTTACATTTAGACGACGCTGAATGATTTTGCTCTTTTCCAGAACTTCGCCTCTCAGATGGCCGGTGGATTCGATGATAAAGCAGGAGGAGCTCAGATGGGAGTGATGCAAGGACCAATGGTGGGCTTCCTCCTCACTTCATCATGTAGATCTTGTGCGATTTAAAAGTGTCCAGAGCTGTGAATCTTCACTGGCCTCGTGCGTTTCAAAGTGTGACGATCTGATTCCAAAACCAGTGAAATGCAGCGATTCATGAAACCACTTTCGATACACTTCTGACTTTAAATGTTTATTTAATTTAGACTACTTAATTATATAGAACTTTTTAAGTTTAATTACACAATAACAATAAACAACTGTATATAGTTAAAAAATGTATGATTAAATAATGACTAAATATAGCTTTGAAACTAGTCAATAATTAAGAAGAACAAAGAAACACAATACAAGCAATAATCAAAGAATTTACACTGCAAAAAAATGACAAGTTTTTCATATGTTTTCCAGCACATATAAATATTGTTTACTGAAGAATGTATCAATATTAAGTGACTTTTTTGGCTTAAAACAAGAACAAATAATCTTGTTTTCCCTTCAGTTGACCCAATTAACAGATATTTGTTCTAATTTTAAACTTGAAGTCACTTTATTTTGTTGCCTTTTTTCAGAGAACTAGTCTTAATATCTTCAGTCATTTTGCTTCTCCAGTAAATGTGTCTTTGGATATTTGCACTGGAAAACAGGACAGAAACACTGAGGAAGAACAGCATTTCTCTGCAGTGTAAGCGCAACATCTGGCAGAAGTCCTGCTTTCTCACAGCAAATCCTGTGCAATAAAGCCCACGATTGCCCTAGTAAATTACTATGTGTTAGTTTAAAGGGTTTTGTTGTGTGTGTGTGTGTGTGTGTGTGTGGAAGTTCAGAAGTTAAGCTAAATAATCAGTTCAGAGTTCTTTAGAATTGATCGAGAATCTCTGAATGAATCACAGTGCATCGGAGAGCAGATATTTTTCTATTAGTTGGTGATTTTCTGGTTATTAAAGTCATTAAAACTGATTTAATAACCACGTTTAACCTGTGATCCGTCACCCCTCTTTCTGAACACAGATCTGATCTTAAATAGTTGTAATTGGTGAATGCTTTGGAATATAGACCTGATGCTGGTCTCTTTTTAAAGACGACACTCAGCAGATTATTGCAGAAAAGCACATGAAAGTCTACAAAAAAAAACTTTTTTTTACAGAAAGTTTAAGTTAACAGTGAGGCAAATGTGCTGACCTGAACTTTTTTCAAATCATAGCCACGTGTGTCTAACCAAGTTGTGTTCCAAATTGTGAAGTTTATATTACACAAATTAGTCACGCTAAAAGGATTAAAGGACCGTGTTCATGTTAACCCAATGTCCGATTTCAAAACGATAATTTGTGAGTGTTTAAGCTTTCGAATGACACCTAATTTATGATTACTAAAATAAAAAAAATGGCAATAAACACTGACGGTTAACAGGCTAAAAATGAGTCAGTTTTTCAAATATTCAAGTAATTTACAAAGTGAAATCGGGCTCTGGATAGAATCCAAATAGAGTATTTCGATGATCTTCAGCTAATCTAGATTTTCTAACAGTCCTGTTCCCCATGTACATATATATACCTATTATAGTAAGTAATTGCAATAACAGGGTAATAACTTGGTACTACCCCTAAACCGGTAACACTTTACAAAAAGGGTCATTAATTAACATTAGCTAACATGAGCTAAGAATGAACAATACGTCTTCAGCATTTATTAATCTTAGTTCATATTAATTTCAACATTTACTAATACGTTATTAAAATCAAAGGTTGTATTTGTTAACATTAGTTAACGCACTGTGAACTAACATGAACAAACAATGAACAGCTGTATTTTTACACTCTAAAAAATGCTGGGCTGTTTTAACCCAATGTTGGGTCAAATATGGACTAACCCAACGTTGGGTTAAAAAATGCAGTTTAAAAATGGACAAATTGCATTTTGGACAAAATCAAAAATGGACAAAAATGCAATTAAAAAATGGACAAATTGCATTGGTTACATTAAAAATGTAACCCAACGGCTGGGTTTGTCCATTTTTAAATTGCATTTTTAACCCAACGTTGGGTTAGTCCATATTTGACCCAACATTGGGTTAAAACAACCCAGCATTTTTTAGAGTGTATTAACTAACATTAACAAAGATTAATAAATACTGTAACAAATGTATTGCTCATTGTTAGTTCATGTTAGTTAATGCATTCATGTTAACTAATGAGCCTTATTGTAAAGTGTTACCCCTAAACCTAACCTTAACCCATGTAGTTACCTTATATTACGCAGTACTCACTTAGGCAAGTACACTATAAGTACACATACTGTAAAATAAAGTGCACCCTCATTTCCCCCGGCATGCAAACATCTGAAAGTATATTTTTGTGTCCCGACTGATTCCATGAGCTCCTCACAGGCTCAGTTATGTGACGTGCAGGAACACATAGAGTGTTTTACCAGTTCTGGGAAACTCCCACTGCGCACACGTATATATCCGACTCTTTAAACACTAGGAGGCATTCAGGAGCTCGGACTCACTTCAGCACGCGTGGACCGTGGTTTTACTGTGGTTTTACTGTGGTTTCAGGAGATGATCCCTAAATAATCCTATGTTTTCTTCGCCTACCGCTCTTGTTAGTAACATGCATCCAAATCGTTGTTTAAATAAAAGTCAACAGATATTACTAAAATGCAAAAGCACAGATTGATGTGGAAAATCAGTCAGGTTCAGAACCAGTATAATCATTACCTGTTTGAACACAGCTGATGTTTTATGATTATGATCGTGCGGTGGTTTAGTGCACCAGTGGCTCTGAAACATTTAATTGCTGGTAAAGTCACACGGGTTCAAAGCGCTTACGCTGATGTGTGTGTGTGTGTGTGTGGAATCTCAGTGTTCTGCTTCAGCGAGTCGTTCTGATGTCCTGAGGGAACGTTTCCCATGAAGACATTATCATATAACCCACAGCGTCTCATTATATCCCTGTGAAGGCACTAATTGATTTCTGTTGTTATGTTGTTCCTTCAGGGTCCGATGGGTCCTCGAGGACCACCAGGCCCCAATGGATCTCCCGTGAGTGTATTTCCTCAACAAACACCTCCTCCGTGTGACATATATATATATAATAAGTTATGATACGACTGTAATGTGAATGTGAAAGACGAGCATGTGTAAGATGATCCTTAGCTTCCTAAAGTTAATAATAACACCTCACACACACACACACACACACACACACACACACACACACAGGTCAGCAAGTAGTCGTCATCCTCTCTGTAAGCTGTACAATCTTAGAAAAATAAGGTTCTGTTTAGAACTATAGGATTTTAAAGAACCCTTCTATAAAAGGAGAAATTACTAAAATTATTGCAAAATACTTTCATGTTTAACAGGTTGTTTACATTTTTTTCTAGTGATAAAGTATGTTTGCGAGCTGTTTAATTCAATTCATATAATTCAAATAAAAAAAATTTTGTTGAAAAAAAACCCGAAATCCATAAAATGATGGGAAAATATTCATAAAGTGTCTGATCGAACACTTTAAAGGTTCTACTGTATATAGTCTAATATATACTGTCTAATTAGATGCGACGTGAATAAAGGATGTTAATGTTGCCCTAACCAGCCGTGACGGTGATACGCAACAACTCAAACGGTTTCTGACAAACATTGTTTCAGTCACTCAGTACGTATTTAATCATGTTAAAATGTAATGTTTATGAATATGATTATGTACTTACTTATCCATTTGGTTGTGAGTGCCCTTGCAGAGAGGCTCCGCCCATACACTCTTCTGATTGGCTGTGATGTTTGATTGATGTTGTGGCGTCTCGTAGTCGCGTCACATCTGACAAATAGCTCGTTGCTTGAATCTTATCACATCGCGCTCGGTTTGGACACGGTGTAAGAATGTAGGACTTTTTTCCTACCATCATGCAAACAGATAATTAATCTCTTTCTTCTACACTGTTTTTCATATTCATTTCACATTAAACGAAATAAGGTTTTCTTGTTAATAACTATATTAATAGCATTTATATGAAGGGTTACATTAAAACTGAGTGATATTCTTGGAAAAAGTAAGTCTCTATAGTAAACACACACGCGTCCTGTGTCCTCCGGCAGTCTAATAATACTTCTTCTCACTGTACACATACTGATCATATAAATATTGTTTCTGGCATGAGACTGGACTGAAAGTCTGTGATGTGAATTCGGTCTCTGTTTGCTGCAGGGTCCACAAGGATTTCAAGGAAACCATGGAGAAGCCGGAGAGCCCGGATCATCTGTACGTATCCAACAGAAAATCCCTCATTACTGACAATTACAGTCAAACTCCCAGTGTGCAAATGCCACTTCATTTAGCCGTAATGGTCCTAATCATAACAGAGATCTTGAGTTTAGGTCAGTGAGCTGGCTGAACGTTTATGAGCTTTTTTGGTAACACTTTACAATAAGGTTCAATTTTATGCTTGAATGTTGATTATTTTCCTCATATTCTCCATTGTTGCGGCTCCTCTCTTCCCAGTCTGTCAGTAACGCTCTGTTTACTTCCTGTCTCTATGAAGCCCCTCCTTCTGAAAAGCACACTGTGCTCTGATTGGTCGGCTGGAGCAGTGCGTTGTGATTGGTCGAGCGCTTCGAGTGTGTTTGGGAAATGTCCCGCCCCTTACCATAACCGCCAGTTTAACTCACTACTAACTAGCTCAACCAGGCCCCGCCCCTTTATTCTGCATATTAATTATTTAAATGAGGAATATTGTGACGTGTTCGTTCCTGGAAGAAACTCAAGACTACAGTGGAGGCGTTTCAGGAGTTATTTTTAGCCAACTAACATTAATAAACACTGTATTGAATGTATTGCTCATTGTAAGTTAATGCATTAACTAATAAGACCTTATTGTAAAGTGCTACCATTTTTTAATGCACAAAGCACATATTAAGCTCTGAATACATTGCTCTTAACAATCAGTGTTTTCACTCATATCTCAAATCGTTCACATCATTTCACATTTTTTCTTCTCTCCTGATAGGGCCCGATGGGTCCCCGTGGCCCTCCTGGTCCCTCAGGAAAACCAGGAGATGATGTAAGTATTCTCACGTCCTCGTGATTAACCCGCTCACACTGTTATATGATTCGTCCTCGTATGTTCTGTGAAGACGCGCGATCAAATCACCCACCGAACGTCACGTCGAGATTATTGTTCTGTGAACTTTCCCGAAGGTGTTTTTCTCAGTATTGCTGACTCCAGCTGTTCTTCTCTTCAGACTCCATTCCTTCCATTTCTCTTGCCCACATCACACACACGACACACACACACACACACACACACACACACACACACACACTGAAAGATCTCTGTGAACGCAACAGACACAGACAAGTGTCTTAAAGTCACTTGCGTCAGCAAATGTCTATTAAATGTGGTTTAAAAGACAGTTAATATTCTGTAATATTGTTGATTTACAGTATCTGAACAGAACTGAGCTGAATAATGACGCTATTGTTTTCTCTAGAGCTGCTTTATTAGATCAAATTTAATTTGTTTTATAATTGATTCATTTTGCAACAACGACACTTTTATTTTCCTGTTTATTACTGTGAAGCTGGTTTGTATGGAAGCTTGTTTCCGCCACAGAATGAAAAATAAATAAGGTAATTGCGACTCTATTATCTCGCGATTCTGACTTTATAAAAAAAACAATTTCCTTAGAGTTGGACTTCTCTGTGCATCTCACAATTGCGAGTTATAAAGTCAGAATTGTGAGATAAAAACGCAATTCTGAAGAAAAAAAAGTCTTTATTTCCTTAGAGTTGGACTTTATATCTTGCAATTCTGAAAAACAAAGATGTAAACTCGCAATTGTGAGATAAAAAGTCACAAATATCTTTTAAACTGTTTTATTCTGTGGCGGAAACTTTGGCTAAATCTTGTTGCATGAAGTGCTATAGATATAAATAAGTGTGAGTGTGTGTTGTCTGTAGGCTCCCAGTTAACTGCAGCTTTGATGTAGAAGCATGAATGCAAATCTTTCATTTCCCGCTGGGTTTGTAGTTGCAGTTTTCCTCCACAAGATGACATTTGAGCACAGAAGCGCTCGCTGGAAGAAGCGGCTGTCGTCAGTGTTCGACTCTAAGCTGAATGTATGAAATCACTGTTTTTCTGTTGCAGGGCGAAGCTGGGAAACCTGGGAAAGGTGGTGAGCGTGGACCTCCCGGACCTCAGGTGAGCCGTTTTAAACTGAACCAGCGTCAAAGTGTTTGATCCGTGTGAGAAGTGCAGAGATGTGGAGACTCAAGCTTTTGCCCAGATGTGAGACGCAGCTGTGGCCTTAGGCCAGAGAGAGAAAGAAGAGACGTCTGAATACTTCCATTCACCTCATACCTCTCTCTCTCTCTCTCTCTCTCTCTCTCTCTCTAAACACAGGGAGCTCGTGGATTCCCAGGAACACCAGGTCTACCTGGAATCAAGGGACACAGAGTTAGTGCACTTTTTCATCAGTGGTCAGTCTCTTTAAGGCAAGACACTACAGGTGAACAGGGTAGAAATAGGGCTTTACACACTTGAGATAGTTTACCCTGGGTCGTTTTGCTTCACGTTTTAATTAAACGTTTCACAATTAATCTTGGGGATTCATAAACTGCTGTTTCACACTCCTAAACCCTGGGTTAGCGTTATTATTTGCATATTTGTGACCCTGGATCACAAAACCAGTCACAAGTGCTGTAGCACGGGTATATTTGTGGCAGTAGCCAACAATACATTGTATGGGTCAAAAATATCGATTTTTCTTTTATGCCAAAAATCATTAGGATATGAAGTAAAGATCATGTTCCATGAAGATATTTTGTAAATTTCCTACCGTAAATATATCAAACATTTATTTTTGTGAGTGAATGCAGCACAATCGCACACATAAATGAACAACTTTAAAGGAGATTTTCTCAATGTTTCGATTTTTTTTGCACTCTCAGATTCCAGATTTTCAATAGTTGTATCTCAGCGTAATATTGTCCTATCCTAACAAACCATACATCAATGGAACGCTTATTTATGCATACATCTCAATTTCATCTAAAAAATTGACCCATGTGACTGGTTTTGTGGTCCAGGGTCACATTTGTGGTGTCAGTGTCATTGATTGGACGATGCAGCATGTGACCTATTCACATAAAGGCTCTAGCAATGCACATCCTTGTTATATTTTGCCGACTATACTATCAAGAATCCGGAATGGTCACAATTTTGACTTTTTTCCTCTCAAATGCTGAAACATACTTCTGTTTCAGTGTACTACCGTACAGTTTTTCTGAGACTGTACAAAGTGCGACATGGTTTCACACTGCACACATTTGGCACCGCGATGCGGGGAATAATGCCACAAAAAAGTTCCAGAGCAATTTAAATTTACAAGAGTGAAATGTTCCTTTAACCCTGGGTTAAAAGCACGGTTTAGAACGACGATAACCCTGGTTTAAAGGGTTAGTTCCCCCAAAAATGATAGTATGGAAAAAAGTATGGAAGTCATTGGTTCGCCACGACAGTTTGAGACATTCACACAAGTTTGGAACAACTGGAGTGTGAGTTCACCCATTTTTGCGCGGTGTGAAAAGCACTATTGTTATTGTAGTATGTTTACATATGCAAATGAGGCATTACCTAATTTCCAGAACAGAAATCTGACCGTTGGATAAAGCCAGGTTCAAAATTCTTGTTAGTTAAAGGTTTTTACAGAGGGCTTTTACATTTTGTATATCATATGTGAAGCGCTTTGAGTACCCAGAAAAGCGCTATATAAATTTAACGAAGAATTATAATTATTGTTATTATTCTCTTTTGGTCACTCCATAAATCAGAAATTACGGAAGCTTGTTTCGACCACAGAATAAAAAATAAAAAAGGTAATTGCGACTTTTTATCTCACAATTCTGTTTTTTTCTTCTCAGAATTGTGTGATACAAACTTGCAATTGCAAGAAAAAGTCAGAATTATGAGTTTTAAAGTTAGAATTGTGAGAATTCTGACTTTATTTCTCCCAATTGCAAGTTTATATCACGCAATTCTGACTTTAATAAGTCAGAATTGTGAAATAAAAAGACGCTATTATCTTTTAAACTGTTTTATTCCGTCGTTGAAACAAGCTTCCATAGAAAAGTCAACAGCCAAAGAAATAATAATAATAATAATCATCTTCAGGAATACAATTTTGTATAAATCAGGGTGAGTGAAATATGAACAAACCTTCAGAATATAAATAGGAATAAAATTCGCTGCCTTTAAAGACGTGTATTGGAATTGAAACCTACAGATGCAGTTAGATAAAGTGTAATCAAATTTATTAAATGTGTATATTTTGTATGTTATATTTAAAAAAAAAAGCAAAATAGACCTCGAAACTGACCAGTGCGTGAAGAAACAGTGGTTTTGCCTGTGGTGTCTCGCCTTAATGCTGTAATAATGCATGATCTGAAGAGTAAACAGCGTGACTAAACGTGTTGATCTGTGGTGTGTGTAGGGTTATTCCGGTCTCGACGGGGCTAAAGGAGAGTCTGGAGCCGTTGGGTCAAAAGTATGACCTTCACACATTACCTTTCACCATCACATATACGAGTATATCAGTGTCTGAGTCTCTGTCTGTTTCTGTCAGGGCGAGTCCGGCTCTCCTGGAGAAAGCGGCGCTCCTGGACCGATGGTAGGTTTGCGCTCGCCTGTTGTCCTGCTCAAAAGAAGTGTGTTGATCAAACATCAGATCGAAGCAAACATCAGTACACACATAGCAGAGTCTGATCAAGCGCTCAATAAACTGACACAAGTTCAGAAAATCACATTTGTCAGCATATATGAGACAATAAATGTGACATTACAAATATTGCTACCAAAATTCCCAGATAGAAAAGAGCAAAACACGCATACAATCTCTTAAGTTTCTCCTAGGCTGCAAGAAAATATGTTCTGTCTCAGTATTTTTGTCTGGTTTTCCAGTGCAAATATCAAACATTACTCAATCAAGATATATATTTACATGATTGAAGATATTAACTCTTGTTTAATGAAGAGTTCATCAAAATGAAGTGAGTTTTTTGCTTAAAACAAGAACAAATATCTGTCATTGGGGTCAGAAAAATAATCTTGTTTTCCCTTTGAATTCTGTTTATTTTTCTGACCCTACTAGCAGATACTTGTGTATATTTTAAGCATAAACACACTTCATTTTGATGAGTTTTTCATAAAGCAAGTCTTAATATCTTCAGTCATTTTGCTTCTCCAGTAAATGCATCTTGATTGAAGAATGTTTAGATATTTGTTCTGGAAAACAGGACAAAACACTGATGATTTTTTTGCAGTGTAGAGACAGCAATGAGATTAAAAGGCGAGGGAATGGAGATTTCCTCTGAAGTAATATCAGATGTGTCTTCTCTAGAGTGTCCGATCTCAGTGACGTCTCACAGATATCTCTCAGAGATCTCAGAACGAACTCGGTCATATTGATCTGAGCAGCTCTCCACATTCAGCTTTTGACTCGCTTTAATTTCTACAAAGGAATCTTTTGGGAAAACATTTGAGACTGTTAATATTCCCTTGACGAATGACTCTGTGTGTCTGTGTGTGTGTGTGTGTTGTTCCTCAGGGTCCCCGTGGTTTGCCTGGTGAAAGAGGGCGTCCAGGACCGTCTGGAGCTGCTGTAAGAATCGCTCGCTTCTTCAGTAATCTTCATTCTATAAGGCTTTCCTCTGTTGCTCACTCTCAAATATGTAGCGTTTTATAAAAGAATTTCCATCTATATCAAGTTCAAGTTCAAGACTTATTTAGCCATTTCAACATTACAGTTGATAGGAATTTGTCTTGGAATGCTCACATATACAACTTAATTAACAACAATACACTGACACAACAACACTTCCTCACATATACCTCACATATACCCCCCAATAACATCAAGTACACAAACATAAACAACACATATTGCACATTAAGTGTGTCCAAGCATTAGCATTAGCATTAGCTAATAAGTCACTGCTTGTCATGGTTGGCCCCCATATGTGCGGTACCTCACTTTAATGCGAAAAATTATTTTCTTATTTTGTATTTGTGTCTTGTTTTCCAGTACAAAGATCTAAACATTCTTAAATCATGATACAAGAAAACCGATAGAATGCATTTTTGCTGTGAAAAGCGTGAGACGTTGTTGTTTTTAAAAGCTTAACCTCGTTTATCTTGAGCGCCGTGTCTGAAGTCGCCTCTATAGTGTTAAATTGTGCACTATTTGAGGGAATAGCCATTTGTATATGTGTCTGTAACCATAGTGGACGTTATCAAGTGCACTCATTCAATCCCACAATGCACTGCAATAACGAGCGTACATCTGATGCACGCTCATCGGCTGGAGAGTACCCATAATGCACTGCGAGAGTCGCGTGCTGAATGAATTCCCGCGTCTGACCAGAAGATGGCGCTCGCTGAATCAATCATCCGTTTCCCAAACACTGATCCAGCGTAATATCACACAGGTTTAAGCTCCTTTTTAATTGAGTCTTTAATTGTTTAATTATACATAAGCAAAAGACTTAAGGTGTGAGCGCACCGGTTAAAGACGTCCATCTGGCGCTTGTTTACATTGAGAAACAATACAAGAGTAGCGCAGTGGAAAACCGCATTCAGTGTGAACGACTCCCTTCAGAAATTAAGTCTTGATTTCTGAAAACAAGTATCAAATTAAAGTAAGTTAAGGCTTTTTTTAATTTCTTAATTTTAAACTGTTAAACAAGATTATTTTTCTGACCCCGCTGGCAGATATTTGTTCTTATTTTAAGCAGAAACACTAGCATTTTACAGTAAACAGGACTTAATATCTTATGTTATTTTGCGTCTCCAGTAATGCATCTTGATTTAAGAATGTTTCGATATTTGTACTGGAAAACGAGACAAAAACTATTTTTTTGCTGGTTCCCCGTTTCCGTGTTATTTTCAGACGTGGGAAGTGAGCATAAGTGTTCATTTCATAATCATAAACAACAGTACAGCAACATGATATGCTAAAATGAGTCAAAATATGCCATGATTTTCAAAAGTCTGCAGTAATTTGAATAGATTAGTCTTTCATTCTCCTCTTGCTGTTGTGTCTTTCTCATTCATAGTGCGGTAAACATATACGCTGTTTTCTGATAATGATAATAATAATATGGTGAACAATATCACCAGCTTGCAAAATAACAGTATGTTAAGATTCTTATGCTCAGTTCAGGAGATGCTTGTGGATTGTGTGAGGATGTTGGTTATGAAGTGTGTGTTGTGTCTGTGTTTGATCAGGGTGCTCGTGGGAATGATGGTTTACCCGGCGGTGCTGGTCCTCCTGTAGGTTTGAGGCTCCACCATCATCATCATCATCATCATTTGTTGTAGTGTGAGTCTGCTGTAAATGAATGCTCATTTTATTCACCTCACGCTGTTTGTGTTAACAGGGTCCAGTCGGTCCGGCTGGAGCTTCCGGTTTCCCAGGATCCCCCGGGTCTAAGGTTTGACAGCTCTTAATACTTAATTCCTCTTAATTCCTGTCATTATTAATGATGCACTAGTGAGTGGATTGCTACTTTGGTATTTTTATGCATGACTTGTAACCGGCTAAAGATACCAAAAACAGCAGGAATGTTAGATTTAAAGGGGAAAGTCTTGATTGTGTTTTTTCCGGCTCTACTAGAACAGGTTTTCCTGCTTGAATGTTGATTATTCTCCTCATATTCTCCATTGTTGCGGCTCCTCTCTTCCCAGTCTGTCAGTAATGCTCTGTTTACGTCCTGTCTCTATGAAGCCCCTCCTTCTGAAAAGCACACTGTGCTCTGATTGGTCGGCTGGAGCACTGCGTTGTGATTGGTCGAGCGCGAGTGTGTGTTTGGGAAATGTCCCGCCCCTTACCATAACCGCCAGTTAAACACACTACTAACTACTATTGTGACGTGTTCGTTCCCGGAAGAAACTCAACTTCCCTGCCATTAAGACTATTATTCAAACAACAAATTTAGTAATAATCTGCAGGTTTATGAACACTTTTTAAAGACCGAATGAATGCACAGCCCAGGCTCTGGAAATGACCTGTTCTTGAGAAGAGATGAGTGAACAGTGAGTTTCATGTTGTTTCTCCTCTTCCATAGGGAGAAGCAGGACCTACCGGAGCCCGTGGACCCGAAGGAGCTCAAGGACCCCGTGGAGAGTCTGGCGTCCCTGGATCTCCGGGACCCTCTGGAATGTCTGTGAGTACAAAAAGGACTATTATTATGATAGAAAGCTCAGGTATGGTAGATGAAAGGTTGTCGGTTTTCTCATTGTGGACTTGAATGAGGCTCTCAAGCTCAGGTTACTTCAGAGGACCTGAAATAAGTGTGCCGTCAGGAAACTACACCGTCCTGCTGTTAACATGTGCGGTGAAATGAATGTGTGCCCTGACAGATGCTGTAGATGAGGCCTGAAACATGACGGGAACACTTCAGGAACACCAATCAGTTTTGTTCCCATTAAGTTATGAAAATGCTATTTCTAAATGTTCTCTGAACAATCAAAAAATCTTGTTTTTTCTTGGTTATGCAAATGATAAGGCAACATTCCTTCTGGCAAACATTATTGGAACGTTACTTTTGAATGTGCTCTGAACATTCTGGAACAAGTAACATTTGTAACATCTGTAACATTTAAAAACTAAAGCCTAGTTCCCACTACAGGATTTTAAGCCCGATTTACAAGTTAACGAGCTCGCTGACAGGTCGGACTGTAATCGCGTGCAAATCTTTATGTGTGAAATACTAAACGACGCATCAAAAACGCTCGGTGACGCCAGACAAATATCTAGCATGCTAAATATCTGGAGCTGTTGGTCGACTCGATAGCCTGTGGTGTCACGTGACGTGACGAGCAACAGCCAATGAGAGAGCAAGGCATAGGTTGAGGTCACGAAAGAAAATGAGCAGCAGCACCAGCAATGGCTTCAAGAACCGTTTGGACCCGAGAAATTTAACATGTTTTACTCGCCTCCAACAATCCCCGCTGACGCGTGTGCTTGTCCATCCCTTCACCCACATTCTTTGTTTTTCATGGTTCTGATCAGATCATTGCGCAAACAACTTGCACCGCCAATTTTGTCCCGGCGTCCATTTTCAAATAGACAACTCCTGTTTCGCGTCACTTCCCATTCCACTTCTCGTGTGTGTTTTCGTGACGCACCGTGGTTTGGGGACTGGATAGAGTCGTTGGGTCACAGAGTTGTTGTGAGCTCATGTAGTGTGTGACCCCCTGTTGCAGATCATCTACACAGTGTCACGTAGTGTGAACACCACAACGACTTCAAGACTCCAGAGCAAGTCATGCAGTCTGAACAGCACAGCGATCTGCCGGCGTTTAGAGTTGTGTAGTGTGAACTAGGCATCAAGTGTTGCAGGAAAAAAAAATACTCGTGGAAGATTTATAGATGATGTTTTTGTGCTATAATTTTGAGAACATTATTAAAGACCAGATAACTCTGAACAAACGTTCTATTAACGCTACTGGAAAAGAGCACGTTGGGACGACACAACTTTTTGTAGCATTTTTGACATAAATGGAAGATTTGAAGTGGCACAAGATTTGGTTTTCTGGCAAAAGCTGGTTTTAGTTGGTCTAAAACCCCCAAACCCCCAGACCAGGCCAACCTAACCAGCTAACAGGAGCGCTCTCATAACTTTGGCAAGATTCTCTTAAAGTTATGAACAAAAGTTCTTCCAGTAACGTTAATAGAACGTTCATTCGAAGTAATATGGTCTTTAATAATGTTCTCAAAACGTTAGCACAAAAAACTTGGACGTTCATCTAATGTTTTTTTAAATGTTACTTGGTTTAAAACGTTCACAGAACATTCAAAAGTAACGTTTCAACAATGTTTGCAGAATGCAATGTTCCTTTAAAAAATTACTTTTAAAACATTTAAAAAATGGACGTTTTTAACATTCAGTGATCATTGGATAATAATGTTTTCATAACTGAATAGACCTTAGTCAGGTTAGCGCCGTATTTATTTTTTGACAGAAATGAAAATGAAGCTGTGAGGGATAGAATTACAGTGCGTTCAATGGATTGTGCCGTTGTTTAACAACATACTGATTGTTTAACTGACGAGACGTCTTTCCGGAAAAGAAGAAATTCAGTAGACAAAAGTTGCAAGTTGTGAACTGTATGTGTTTATACAGTGGATGGCATTGTAAAGACTCTCGTTTTCATCCGAGTTAAATGCAATGGCCTCTAACCTGACCACGGTCTATTGAGAGTGTTAGCAAAATCAAGATTAAGAAGTTAGAAGATATTTCTGGTAGCCGGGTAGAATCAGCAGAAACCTTCTGTGGACAGATTTCACTCCGCAGTCTCAATCCTGCATTAAGTTCCTGTTGGATGGTTTAAATGAGAAATGCGTGTCATTAACGTCACCATTCAGGACAGTCACTGGTGAAGCGTCCGGGATCCAGTCACTGTTTTGATGACGTCATTTTCCCACGGGCTTCAGAGTGACAAGACATGTCGAGCTCAGATGATTGATTCCTGTCATAGCCTGAGACTGTCACAACACAAAGAAGACGAAGGTCTTTAATCGACCGACAGAAACAGAGTGAACAGAGAGGAGCTAAATACACGATGACCAGCTGTGATGAATAAATGTCCATGATTACCGATTAGTGGCGGGTAAATCAAACAAAGGAACACATGTGATGAACGAAATCAAACTGCAAGTCCATGAAAGCGAATCTAAAGGTGAATGAGTTCAGATGAGTGTGACAGATACGCAGCATTAACAAGGAATGTGTGCATAAAAAAAATGATTATATGTTGCTGGACACCTACGATTATTCATTATTTCCCCATTTTTGTCAGGATTATTATAATATTTTTGCTTTCAAGTGGAGCGTAGAGACCAAAACAGAAGTGATGAAAGGGTAAACTGAGCGTTAGACGGTAACTCTCTGACTGTGTGCTCTCGCTCAATCTGCAGGGTAGCCCTGGTACTGACGGCATCACCGGAGCTAAAGGATCAGGGGTACGTACATGTACATGTGAACTTCCATGTGACTTCGTGATTTGTGAATGAGTTGTTTACTTCTATTGTTCATCTGAGCTTCATTCCTGTTTTGACATGATACACCGATCACTTGTGTGATCACTTTGAATGACCCAAAGCTACACAATAGATGACATGAGGAGGCTGTTTCTTCCCGTAGGGTGCTCCTGGTATTGCTGGCGCTACTGGTTTCCCAGGCCCTCGTGGCCCTCCGGGACCTCAGGGAGCGACGGGTCCTCTGGGGCCCAAGGGACAGTCTGTGAGTTTCAGTTTTACTTTTAAATTTACTTTTAAATTTTTAATTCAGGCGATCATGACCCTGATACGTGGTTTATTTAGCACTAATGACCAGCTGACTGTACATTACTAGCTATGCCCAGTAGAGCTGCACGATTCTGGAGAAACTGAGAATCACTATTTATTTATTTTTAAATAGAGATCATGATTCTCCCACGATTCTGAAAAGACAACTAAAGGTTCTAGCAAAATGTTAATTAATGCAATCTATTTAATTTTTTTTTTTTTTTTATCATCTTGAATAAATTATTCAATGGCTCATTCAAAGACTTCACTGGTTTCATTACACAATGAATCAGTGATTTTAAACAAATCTCTTGAATGAATGATTGAATGACTCACTCATAGAGACTTCAGTTGTTTTATTACTGGATGAATCAGCAATTTTAAACGGATCTTTTGAATGAATGATTCATTGACTCACTCTTAAAGACTACTTGTTTTATTATTGGATGAATCAGCGTTTTTGAACAAATCTCTTGAATGAATGATTCAATGACTCACTCTTAAAGACTGCACCTGTTTTTCCTTTTACAGAAAAGGGCTATAAGGATCATTACATATTCTAAATATAGAGATCACACTAATGATTTATTTCTTAAATTAAAAACATTAAAGTTTTATGATTTGGTAGAATATAAAATTGCACAGATTATATTTAAAGTTTATAATAATTTGCTGCCAATTAAAAGTTATAGAGTAAATTAAATGTCTGTTTGTATGTTAAGTGAGAAGGTTAGGCGTTATAAGCTGTCAGCTTCAGCCTAAACCTTTTTTTTCTTTTTTGGTTAAATACTGATACATGTTATGTTACATGTTACATGAAATTGTTTGTATGTTCTTGTTTTATGGTTTGTATGGCCAGAGAGAAAAAAATAAAATAAATAAATAAATAAATAAATGAGATATGAATTATTGGTTTTATAAAAAAAAAAACACAGGACCCTTCAAGTGCTGGCTGATATGTCAATATATATTGTAATGAAGATATAAAGGGTCATTCTATAGATTTTTTATATCTATTATACATGCAGCTTTCAGTGGACAGGACTGTGTGAAGTTGATAGGTTAAAAAATGGAGAGTGGGACATGTTTGATAATGAAGTATTCAGAGCACAATGAGTCGTGATCGAGAACGCAGTTCAGTACTCGCATGCCATTTGTGTAGTGTTTTGTACTTGAGTAAAACTGTTAGACAACTGATAGTGTTGATCTCAGATCAGATCACGAGCTTCATGATTTACAGTAATAGACCTGACCCTGATGTGTGCTTGTCTTTAGGGTGATTCGGGTCTCGCAGGGTTCAAGGGTGAGGCTGGTCCTAAAGGAGAAATTGTAAGTCCTTACATTCACACTAGAAGTCATTCAGTCATATAACATCATAAATAATAACTTCATTATATGCAGCACCTCAAAGCTGAAATACAAGGACTGAATGGACTGTAAACATAAAGAATGTCAGTAACACTTCAAGCCTTTATGTATGATGTATTATAAAGGTATTCATAATGTACATTATAATGCATTATATCTTTTCATAAACAATTGTAACCAAAGTTAATATGTATTTTAATATGTGCAGATATGTGCAGAAGTTGTTTGTCATGTGTTTTAATGCATTAACAGTATAATAAATAAGTATTATATCTGTGGTTACAATTATTCATGAGAGCATACAATGCATTATAATGTGCAATACAAGGCATAATTAATGCATTCAAATACTTTTATAATGCATTATATATAAAGGCTTTAAGTAAAGTGTTGCCAGGATGTTTACATAAAACAATGTTGCATTAAAATAATATTGATTTTGTAGCTGCTATACACAAAAAACACATGTGTTTAGTGTTTAAGCCTTCTTTCAGTGTGTTCATGAGCTGTCTGTCAGAGGATACAGTGTGTTTTACAGGATGTCAAATGAAAATGAATGTTTTAAAATGAAGCGTGGTTTGTTCAGGGCAGCGCTGGTCTTCAGGGGCCCATCGGCCCCGCCGGAGAGGAGGGCAAGCGAGGACCCAGAGGAGAGCCGGGTGCCGCTGGACCCGTCGGCCCACATGGAGAGAGAGTGAGACCTGTTGCCTCATATCATATAACTTCATCTGCTCCTCTCGAGTCGTGTATAACATTAACACATGACCCATACGTGCATTGTGTCTCTAGCTCGTTTAGATGAAGCATTGCACTGCATTCTGTAAATAACATTCATCAATGATAAGATGTTTTCTGCAGGGTGCTCCTGGCAATCGAGGTTTTCCTGGACAAGATGGTCTGGCTGGTCCGAAGGTGAGATCCATGCTCAAAATACAAAAAAACAATAAACCCTTACTAGAATTTTATGCTGGATGTGATGTAACATTACTGGTAAATTGAACAAAGCCATGTGAACAAAGCCTTGGTCGACTAGTAGTCGTTCGTTTAAGCCATTAGTCGACTAGTCACGTTGTTCCACAATACAGAGAAATACTAAACCATAATAGTGAACCTTGAAGATACAAATTAAGCGCTCAATTGTACGCATAAAGCGCACACAAAAGTATTGATTATGAATGTTTTAGAAAAAAACAGAAGGAGACTGTCTGGGCATTTTAATAATTTCCCTAGTGAAAAAAAAAACGATGCCAAAATATATTTAAAATACACTATAAATCCATTTTTGACATATTGTTTGAGACTTAAAGGGTTAGTTCACCCAAAAATGAAAATTCTGTCAGTAATTACTCACCCTCATGTTGTTCCAACCATGTAAGTCTTTCGTTCATCTTCGGAACACAAATTAAGATATTTTTGATGAAATCTGACAGAATTTTGACTCCTCCATAGGCTTCCAGTGTGACCGAAACTCACCGGCCCAGAATAGTTATTAAAACATCGTTAAAATAGTCCAAGTAACTACAGTGGCTCAATCTTAAGTATATCAAGCGACGAGAATACTTTTTGTGCACAAAAACAAACAAAAATAACGACTTTATTCCACTTTTCATTTCCTTCTCTCTGGGCCTCGTAGTGTTTTTGCGCAGCGCGTCTGTGTTGCACGTCATCACGCAACACACACATGACCGGCGTCGACCAATAGTGAGCCTACGTGGTGACGTGTAACACAGACGCGCTGCGCAAAAACACTACGCGAACCAACTAGAGGTCGAGAGAGAAGGAAATGAATAGTGGAATAAAGTCGTTATTTTTGTTTGTTTTTGCGCACAAAAAGTATTCTCGTCGCTTGATATACTTAAGATTGAGCCACTGGAGTCACTTGGACTATATTAACGATCTCTTTAATAACTTTTCTGGGCCAGCAAGTTTCGGTCACATAGAAGCCTATGGAGGAGTGAAACATGGCTCAGATTTCATCAAAAATAGCTTAATTTGTGTTCCGAAGATGAACGAAGGTCTTACGCGGTTGGAACAACATGAGGGTGAGTAATTACTGACAGAATTTTAATTTTTGGGTGAACTAACCCTTTAATATTAAGCCTAAAATGTGTTGAATATCACTATTAGTAAGGATGGTATGATCACTGTATCATTTATATGCAAGATATTTAAAGTGTACCTAAAGTTTACTCGCAATAGTTTCACTTCAGCACAATTAAATATACTTCAGTATTTCTTTAGTTGGACCTCAGCACTATTTCTGGATAACTAAAGTACATGAAGTACAAAATTAGTTGTTCCAGTCTAGCAGACTTTAAGAATACCAGTTTAGTCTGCAAAAAGTACAATTGCAGGGTATTTATATTAAGTACATAAATATGTGAAAGTATTTGTAGTATACTTGTAGCATAAAATAAATGTATTTCTAATATATTTTAGTGTATTTATTTTGACTAGGGTTATTAATAACCTAGTGTTTTCTGCAAACTCTCATCTCACAGTAAAGCGGATGCACATATAGAGAGAGATGCACGTTAAGTTAAACGTCAAACTAGTTTAGCTTTCAAACAAACACCTGGATATGTGCCTAATAATAGTGCACATTTATCTAGGGTAATGTTAACATAACATAATTACCACATGGACCAGATGTCTTAAAGTCCCCCTTTAGTGAAAATCAAGCTTTTAATGTTGTTTATGTGTCTATGTGGTGTTTAATGTGCTTTAAGACAAACCATGTGTAAATTCATAAGTCGACACCATTGCTGAGTATTTCCTCCTTAAAACTGCAGTGAACCAAAGACAGTCTCAAAAACACGCTTTGAAATCGCTGGTGTTTCTGACGTCACAAACTACCTTGTAACCAATCAGATCAACGTGTGATCGTCAACCAGTGGAAATTTTCAAGGAACAAAGATGAGTTTTAAGGGAGACAATGATTGACTACAGGAGGACTTTAACGATCTGTCCGTCACGGACTGCGTGACTTCACCTCTTACTTTTTTCTGCGACTAACTGACTAATTAAAATTTCATCGACTAACGTTTTGTCGACTATTAGGGGTCAGCCCTAGTGACTAAAGTCAAAATGTGTCTGATATTGTGCTTTGGGAATGTAGCAGACACAGCTCCGCGTCCGTCAGTAAAGATTGCACTTTTACATCGGAAACCAAACTATGACTTAGCAAATGGTTATGAAGATCGTATCAGGTTTTACTTGACTGCAGCATGTATTCAGTGTCTGTCATTCTCCGTGTGTGTTGCAGGGCGCTCCGGGTGAGCGTGGACCTGCGGGCGGATCGGGGCCCAAGGGAGCCAGCGGAGACCCTGGACGGCCTGGAGAACCGGGTCTGCCTGGTGCACGGGTACGTCAGTCCGTCGCTCTGCACTGCCGACAGATCTGATACTGATCATACATGTTTGTCATAATCACGGGCATTCTCCTTTCACAGGGTCTGACGGGACGTCCGGGTGATGCCGGTCCACAGGGCAAAGTCGGTCCATCTGTGAGTAGACACAGCCAATATTTTGACTATATAACCTTATATAAAGCCTAACTTAGGTATAGGAACAGTATATGAAAAGCATTAGCGTTTGCCGTGTGGTCAATGCTCAGTGTCGCTTGCTGAGCAGAAATACATAATCATGTTTCTCTTGGTCCCTCAAAGTCGCGTTGGATTTTCTCTTTAGTGTAAAGGTTGAGACGTCCGTCTATCACTGTTTTCCATGTTCGTAGAGTTAGTTTGTGGAGTAAATATAGGCTATAATCTGTGTGTGAACACGGCTTTTTATGGTGTTTCGCGTGCGTTCGGCCAATCAGCGAACACTAACGTCACTTCGTGAGATATTATTCTCAAGCTGTTTTATTGATATCGTTCCGCAGTTGAAACACTGTTTGAGAGATGTAAACAAACCGATCATCGTCTCTTCTTCTTCTGAGCTTTTGAAACAGCATTGCGCCTCCTTCTGGATTGGAGTGTGGATCGCCTGTGACTGAATGTTTTCGTCTGTACCGTACGGTTCGGGACGAATACATGTACCGTTACACCCCTAATATATATATAATATATTGCGTCTCCTTTGCAGTCAGATGTGCGCCCTCAATAGACCTTATTCAGAGCAGCGCCATCACATGTTTTCAATGGCATATGATCTAAAAAGCTGTATAAAGCTCTTAGATCACTGAGGCCTATAATGTTTCACAGCTCATATTGCCGGGAGATTTATGTCTACTGAAGTTTCTTGGAAAGATATTTTGCTGTTTTTTGTCAGCAAAACAATACAAACACACATTACATACAGCCTCGCTTTCATTGCCGTTAAAATTCTAATATGGCGCTGCTGTGAATAAGGTCTATGCACACTTTTGCGGAAAGTCAAAGAGGTTAGACCAAGGCTGCGTTCCAGTCCACTTTTAGACACGCACTTGCGAACTTCCCTAAGCACTTCCCCTCGGGGGAATCCCTGCCGCCATTTTGAAGTACGTTCCACTTTGTGAAGTGGACGAGGGAAGTTTATGTGGACAGACCCTCGTTCCCTCGATTTTGACAGAGGGTGCGAGTCTACTTCATATGTACACTTCGGGCACCTATATGTCCCACAATGCAGTACGATTGTGACGTCACCACTTATCTTGTCTAATCACCACCACAACAAACAACTCTATGATATAATAATTATCATTTTTTAATTAAAACAACCCAAACACACCTATATACATTTGGATGCTGCATTAAACAAATTCTTAAAGGGAAAATAATAATAATAATAATAAATCAATAAGGCACAGCTGATTCCAAGTGATCAAGGGCTTAGGGCGTTTCAATTCAGCCTATTGCAGTTTCCACCAGTAGTGAGCACTCGCGCAACGTAAGCAATGACGTACATCTGAGTGAAGGAGGCGGAGGGAAGTTAGCGAGTGAGCGAGGCAGAGGGAGGGAAGTTAGCGCGTGAAGGAGGCGGAGGGAAGTTAGCGAGTGAACGAGACGGAGGGAAGTTAGCGAGTGAAGGAGGCGGAGGGAAGTTAGCGAGTGAACGAGACCGAGGGAAGTTAACAAGTGAAGGAGGTGGAGGGAAGTTAGCGAGTAAGCGAGGCAGAGGGAGGGAAGTTAGCGAGTGAACGAGGCGGAGGGAAGTTAGCGAGTGAACGAGATGGAGGGAAGTTAGCGAGTGAGCGAGGCAGAGGGAGGGAAGTTAGCGCGTGAAGGAGGCGGAGGGAAGTTAGCGAGTGAACGAGACCGAGGGAAGTTAACAAGTGAAGGAGGTGGAGGGAAGTTAGCGAGTAAGCGAGGCAGAGGGAGGGAAGTTAGCGAGTGAACGAGGCGGAGGGAAGTTAGCGAGTGAACGAATGGAGGGAAGTTAGCGAGTGAGCGAGGCAGAGGGAGGGAAGTTAGCGCGTGAAGGAGGCGGAGGGAAGTTAGCGAGTGAACGAGACGGAGGGAAGTTAGCGAGTGGACGGAGGCGGAGGGAAGTTAGCGAGTGAACGAGGCGGAGGGAAGTTAGCGAGTGAAGGAGGCGGAGGGAAGTTAGCGAGTGAACGAGACGGAGGGAAGTTAGCAAGTGGACGGAGGCGGAGGGAAGTTAGCGAGTGAACGAGGCGGAGGGAAGTTAGCGAGTGAACGAGGCGGAGGGAAGTTAGCGAGTGAATGAGACGGAGGGAAGTTAGCAAGTGGACGGAGGCGGAGGGAAGTTAGCAAGTGGACGGAGGCGGAGGGAAGTTAGCGAGTGAACGAGGCGGAGGGAAGTTAGCGAGTGAACGAGGCGGAGGGAAGTTAGCGAGTGAAGGAGGCGGAGGGAAGTTAGCGAGTGAACGAGACGGAGGGAAGTTAGCAAGTGGACGGAGGCGGAGGGAAGTTAGCAAGTGGACGGAGGCGGAGGGAAGTTAGCGAGTGAACGAGGCGGAGGGAAGTTAGCGAGTGAACGAGGCGGAGGGAAGTTAGCGAGTGAAGGAGGCGGAGGGAAGTTAGCGAGTGAACGAGGCGGAGGGAAGTTAGCGAGTGAAGGAGGCGGAGGGAAGTTAGCGAGTGAAGGAGGCGGAGGGAAGTTAGCGAGTGGACGAGGCGGAGGGAAGTTAGCGAGTGAAGGAGGCGGAGGGAAGTTAGCGCGTGAAGGAGGCGGAGGGAAGTTAGCAAGTGAAGGAGGCGGAGGGAAGTTAGCGAGTGAACGAGACGGAGGGAAGTTAGCGAGTGAAGGAGGCGGAGGGAAGTTAGCGAGTGAAGGAGACGGAGGGAAGTTAGCGAGTGAAGGAGACGGAGGGAAGTTAGCGAGTGAAGGAGGCGGAGGGAAGTTAGCGAGTGAAGGGCATGACAATTTTGGACTGGAACGCAGCCCATAAGTGCATATGAAGTGTGTCATTTGGGACAGGGCCTTAGAGAGGAGTGAAGAATCTTACTTAAGATCTTACAGGAAACCTACTTCCTGTCATGTGATCTCTCACATGACAAGAAGTCTCAAAAAGGTGTGTCCAAATTTGCATACTAATCTATATTTTGTAGAATAAATAGTGCCAATAAGAAAAAGTGCACTTCAAATGCCGAATGGTGCACTTCAATGAACTGAAAAACATGTGTAATGTTGGAGACTCATCGGTCGCAGCTTTAGATATCTATTGGAGGGGGACGGGCCGACAAAATAACCTTATGAAGTTCATACACCACACAGTTAAGTACATGGCATAAGTGCACAGTGTTTCATTTGGAACACAACTATAATTTTTAAAGACAAACGCACACATGCTATAATCTGAGCTGTAGTAATGTGTTTGGATCATAGACTGTAAAGGGTTTGGATCCTTTTTTTATAATTACATTTTTTTATTGTAGGAATACATACAGAAATTATACAAAATACACACATCGACAAAAAATAAAACGAAACAACAATATAAGGATAGACAAAGAAAAAACTAAACAAAAAAAAAAGGTGGAGAAAAGAAAAACCTTATACATTGAAATATTTGTCCTTTGGGGGTGTTGAGTGTTTTAGGGTGTTCAGTAATGAAACACGTGTTTGGATCCTGAATAACGGAGCTGTTCTGTCGGGATGTAGGGCGCTGCGGGCGAGGACGGTCGGCCGGGACCCCCGGGGCCTCAGGGTGTTCGTGGCCAGCCGGGAGTGATGGGATTCCCTGGACCCAAGGGTGGCAATGTAAACATGAACACTCTTATCTATACACGTCTGTTTGATTTGTGTGCATTACGGCAACTTGAATGTGTACAGTACTGGTCTTTTTTGCTAATTATTACGCTAAACACTTTTTGGTAACACTTTATTTTACAGTGTCCTTGTTACATATGTTACATGTACTTACCATAGTAATAAGAGTAAATTATGCATAATTACATGCAACTAACCCTCAACCAAACCCTAACCCTATAGTAAGCACATGTTGTTAATTAATATGACTCAGCACTTAAATATAAAATTACACTGTAACAATGACACCTTAAAATAAAGTGTAACCCACTTTTTATAGTTAACATTTAACAATCTTAATTAATCTTAAAGCGTAATGCTGTTTATATCAGGCATGTTTCTCTCTCTGCAGGGTGAGGCTGGGAAGGCCGGAGAGAAGGGACTCGCTGGAGCTCCGGGTTTGCGTGTAAGTTTTGCTGTCCGATATCCTCAACTCATCCGCACTGCTAAACAAAGTGGAAGCAGAACAGCTTGACTGATCTTCAGGCCGACTGAGCGCTGGTCCTTCTCATTAGCGGCGCTGAGCTCTCTTGGCAGCGTTTCTTAGCAATCTCTGTCTCTCAGAGCTAAAACGGTCATGTGCTTTTAGGAAAACTGGACATTTGGATGCATTTCGGTGACTCTCATATGTATTTCAGTCAACATCACTAAACATAGATTTGGGTAAATGGTAATTTACGAAGGGAAAAATAGTAAGTGTGATATTATCAAGAAAACATGCTGTTTCCAAAACTAGCTGTTATTTCCAAGCTTTATGGTCGTGTGCACATGAGGGACCGAGTGAGATTCTTACGTGGATGTTTCTTCACAAGACTTGCACAAAATGCATTCAATGACTTCCTTCAAATTACATGAATTATTTTCTCACACAAACATCAGCAAAACTATGGTCCTACTGGACAATATGCTTGTTTACATGTTCTTTTCAAACCTGTTAAACTATAAGTTCAAAACCTGACATAATGCAAAAATGAATAAGACAGCAATTTTCTACATTGTTTTGTAAAACATCTTTACAAAAGAAGAATGACACTCTCTCCTGTTTATTATCCACCACAGTTTGGTCCATGTTTACATTACAGTACAAACTTATTCATAAATGGTTCCCCTTTTAGACAGTAATGAAACTGATAGACTAACACCGGTGTGTGTTCTGCTACTGTACATCTAATTGTGTTGCTAGTATTTCATTTTAAGATCCAGAATATATTTCATTATGGTATTACTGTAGAAATGTAGCAAATCCCTGTCTTATTCATTATTGTATTATGTTATGTTTTGAAACGGGCATGTGAACATGAAAATTGTCCTGTGGGATCAGAGTTCTGCTGGTGTTTGTGTCGAAGTGAGAAAGAAATTCATGTGATTTGAAAGATCCAAGCAATTTTGCATTTAAAAGACGTCTAATAAGACGACTCCAAACACAGCCCAGGCGTCCGGATAAAACAAGGAAAAATTTGGGCTGTCAGTGAAAATGCAATAGACATCTAAACCATCACCCGAGATAAGACTAGTCATCAATTAGACAACAAAGAAATGAAACCAACCCGCTTGTAATCACTGTTGACTTTGCTTTCATGATGGAATATCACACATCTCATCTCGCAAGTTATTTTGGCAAAAACGACATATAACTAAATTCAAGGTTATTTTGGCTAGAAGTGTGTTGCTCATAGCCAGACTGTATCGGGTCTATAGTTAACCCAGATGGAGAAATGACGGCTATTGCTTGCTGAGATATAGTCATTGAGTACATTTTGTACAAAAGCAATGATAATTGATGCACAGTTGTGAAGAGTTTTGAAAAAGTGCCCCAAGTATTGACATTGTAAACTGCCTAAAGCTGTCCTTAAGAAACTAGAACAGTTTGTCAGCAAATGCGACGCATCCTTTCACACCTCAGCTTCACTTCATACAGCGCTGTAGTGACGAACGTCTTGTCCTCTGCAGGGTCTGCCTGGTAAAGACGGAGAGACGGGCGCCGCTGGACCCCCTGGACCTGCTGTGAGTGTGTCTCTCTGTGTGTGTGTGTGTGTCCACGGCACGTTCTAATGCAAGATTAAGCAGAATGAGTGCTGAGATGATGTGATGTTCACAGGGTCCTGCAGGAGAGAGAGGAGAGCAGGGTCAGCCAGGACCATCGGGCTTCCAGGTGAGTGTGTGAACGCTGCAGATCACTGTTGCTGTGCTTTATATTAGAGCTGCACGATTCTGGATAAACTGAACATCATGATCTTTTTGTTTATAATAGAGATCACAATTTTCTTCTTTTAAAAAACAGAGAGGGTTAGTTGCATGTAATTATGCTAAATTTACTGTTATTACTATAGTAACTACATTTAACATGTAACAAGGACACTAAAATAAAGTGTGGTAACACTTTATTTTACAGTGTCCTTGTTACATATGTTACATGTACTTACTATAATAACTGTAAATTATGCATAATTACATGCAACTAACCCTCAACCAAACCCTAATCCTACCCTAACCCTATAGTAAGTACATGTGGTTTATTATTATTACTCAGTACTTAAATATGTAATTACACTGTAACAATGACAGCTTAAAAAAAAGTGTTACCCATTCTACTAACTATAAGTAACTAC